>NC_077223.1:60593669-60613205 GCF_024763615.1 Phlebotomus papatasi
TGTGTTTTCACGCACTGTATTTTCTTTTCTTGCAATTTCACCTAATTTTCCTCACTTCCAAGTGTAATTTTGCACATCTCAAGCCTGAAGAAGGCCCTAAACAGATGTAAAGTTTGAGGCCCCTATCTCTCATAGTTTCCGAGATAATCAACTTTAAAATTTTTCTGAGACTTTTATGCATTTCTCGTCCATTTTTATCCTTAATAACAATAATAAAATACAATAATCGCACCTCTATAGGCTGATCGAGGCTTAAAACTGGATAAAGTGTTTGTTTACCAACTTATGTTTTTTACTGACCACTTCTTATTTTTACTCAACACATTTTAACTTTTGCTGGCCACTATTTTTAATTTAGTGCTAAACACTTTGCAATTTTTTACTGATCATTTGGAATATTTCTACTGATGGATTGGAAGTTTTTACTGAGCAAACTTAACTTTTTACTGACCAAATTTTACTATTTGCATACAAAATTTTCCGTTTTAACTTACAAAATTCCATATTTTTGCTGATCATTTCAAATTTTTCCCGATCAAATTACTCGTTTTTACTGACCACTTTGAACATATTACAGATCATTATGATACCCTATTTTCAACAGTTTAAATGCCAAATTAAAACAGATATATCATTGAAGATCTGGGATTTCCAGGAGGAAGCTCCAGAAATCTTCTGACCACAGAAGGTATCTGAATTGTTCTGGGCATAATATACAAGAAAATCCCAGAAGATCTGGGATTTCCAGGAGGAAGCTCCAGAAATCTTCTGACCACAGAAGGTATCTGAATTGTTCTGGGCATAATATACAAGAAAATCCCAGAAGATCTGGGATTTCCAGGAGGAAGCTCCAGAAATCTTCTGACCACAGAAGGTATCTGAATTGTTCTGGGCATAATATACAAGAAAATCCCAGAAGATCTGGGATTTCCAGGAGGAAGCTCCAGAAATCTTCTGACCACAGAAGGTATCTGAAGTGTTCTGGGCATAATATACAAGAAAATCCCAGAAGATCTGGGATTTCCAGGAGGAAGCTCCAGAAATCTTCTGACCACAGAAGGTATCTGAATTGTTCTGGGCATAATATGCAAGAAAATCCCAGAAGATCTGGGATTTCTTGAAGGAGGCTCCAGAAATCCTCTGACCACAGAATGTATCTGAAGTGTTTTGGGCATAATATACAAGAAAATCCCAGAAGTTCTGAGATTTTCCGAAGGAAGCAGGTGATTAGTGCTGACCAAGTTGGGTTCTTGAGGAGATTGAACAAAATATATAACCAAATTCCAAGAACCTGAGATTTTCTGGAGAAAGCAGGAGAGATGTGTCTTGACTTGGATTTTGATCTTGGATGTGTTTTCATTCATGAACAAGGAAAATCTGGCAGTTCTGTGATGTTTTGAAGGAAGAAGCTTCCTGAGCATTAAAAAATATTGAAGGAAATATCAAATCAATTTGATATTTAGAATTTCTTTGAAATTTTATTTCAATGTGACTTTGAAATTTTTTATTGAAATGATTTGGCCTAGTTTGTAGCCATTCAAAATAATGAAATAAAATATTGAATAAAATGTTCCATATTGAAACAAATATTTCAATATTTGCCTACACACTGGGCAATTTTCTTCAATATGGAAACATTTATGTCAATAAATCTTTGCAATGTGGAGGCAATCCTTGTCAATATTTGACATTAAAAAGAAATATTTCAATAAATTATGTCTAATGTATAGCCAGCTTAAATGACTGAAAGATATGGATATCTGTTCCAGGAATAGAAAATCTGCCACACAATTATATAAGAGATAATATTGGGAATGACATGAGCTATTAATTCTGAGTTCGTATACAAACATAAACCCCGTAAGAAATATTCTGAAGTGATGATTGTTAATGAAACACACATTTTTCTCGATTTTTGCATACAGGCTTCACATTCAGGATGATCTGTCCAGGAAACAAAGGATTTGTCAGGCATGGCACATGGTACATTTTATTGGGGATTTAGTGGGCTATCTATTTTGGGTAGTGAGATAAATGGCAACCCCGTAGGGTAAAATTTAGCAGAGGGAAACCATTGGTGAAACACGACTTTTCTTTGAACTTGCATACATGTATCACATCCAGGATGATCTGTCCAGAAACAAAGGATTTGTCAGGCATGGCACATGGTACATTTTATTGGGGATTTAGTGGGCTATCTATTTTGGGTAGTGAGATAACTGGCAACCCCGTAGGGAAAAATTTAGTAGAAGGAAACCATTGGTGAAACACGACTTTTCTTTGAACTTGCATACATGTATCACATCCAGGATGATCTGTCCAGGAAACAAAGGATTTGTCAGGCATGGCACATGGTACATTTTATTGGGGATTTAGTGGGCTATCTATTTTGGGTAGTGAGATAACTGGCAACCCCGTAGGGAAAAATTTAGTAGAAGGAAACCATTGGTGAAACACGACTTTTCTTTGAACTTGCATACATGTATCACATCCAGGATGATCTGTCCAGGAAACAAAGGATTTGTCAGGCATGGCACATGGTACATTTTATTGGGGATTTAGTGGGCTATCTATTTTGGGTAGTGAGATAACTGGCAACCCCGTAGGGAAAAATTTAGTAGAAGGAAACCATTGGTGAAACACGACTTTTCTTTGAACTTGCATACATGTATCACATCCAGGATGATCTGTCCAGGAAACAAAGGATTTGTCAGGCATGGCACATGGTACATTTTATTGGGGATTTAGTGGGCTATCTATTTTGGGTAGTGAGATAAATGACAACCCCGTAGGGAAAAATTTAGTAGAAGGAAACCATTGGTGAAACACGACTTTTCTTTGAACTTGCATACATGTATCACATCCAGGATGATCTGTCCAGGAAACAAAGGATTTGTCAGGCATGGCACATGGTACATTTTATTGGGGATTTAGTGGGCTATCTATTTTGGGTAGTGAGATAACTGGCAACCCCGTAGGGAAAAATTTAGTAGAAGGAAACCATTGGTGAAACACGACTTTTCTTTGAACTTGCATACATGTATCACATCCAGGATGATCTGTCCAGAAACAAAGAGATTTGTTAGGGAAAATAAATCCTTTGAAATGGTTACTTACCAGAGAACTCGTTCAAAATTTTTTTATGTTCGTAAAGAATTTTCAGAGAGAAAAAGTTGGGAAATTGTTACATATCAATTTCTTTTTAGCCAAGACACACACCATAATTTTCAATGAAAAACAGATTTTCCGCAATTTTCTTTTCATTATTATATAATTATTTCAATTTTTCTGTGTTTTTTAGCCGAGACACACAAAAAAATATTTGAATTTGCAACGGTTTTTCTTAGCCAAGACACAAACCCGCGTTCGGCTGGCCTTCGGCCAGCTTCAGGGAGGTGCCCGGTCAATTGCTTTTTCTTGACAATTCCATATCACATAGTCCGTTAACATTCTCTATTTGAATTCACTGATCGAAATTTCATCGACCACCATCGAAATCAGCTGATGCCAGGAAAAATCAAAACAAAGGAAATTTTACTCATAAAACTCTTGTGAAAACTTTTGAAATACATTCAAAATGAATCTAGGCTTAGTGAAATTAAAGTTTAGCATAAAATACATGTGAATAATGTGAAATACATTGTTTTGAACAACTGAAAATATTTCCCGCCTTGTACATTTTACGTACACTAGATGGCGCTGTTCTCAGTGAGTTATCTTATCGAAAACAATGAAGGTGTCATATCACTTCTCCATTGCTTCTTTGAAAATCGATTAAAAGAGCAATGGCCCAGTCTGTTCGATGCTAATGTAGTCAGGCAGGTATGATATTCACGATCATTCCATATGCTTTCGTAGCCTCAAAAATCTAATAGAGCCTCTAACAAGAAAGTTCTATATTTGCTTCAATTTCTTATAGTTTTCTTTATCCAAACTTGGAAAACTAATTGTTAAGACACTAAATAATTATTGATGATATTATACTAAAAATTGTTATTTTTTAAATCTTGAAATAAATTTGAATTTATTACAGTGGTCCTATTTTATTGTCCGACCACATTATCACTATTCACGTACCAAATGTCAAGATAGAGATCTCTAATGGCCAAAACAACACTTATTCTACGTATGGATATCATTCGAACATTTCTAACATCAAAATTATTTCAACGCATTGGAATAAAAAATTACAAGAGTTAAAAAAGTAGGCTTATCAGAGGTGGTCCTATTATTTTTGCCACCACTGTATATAACAATCAGTTTATCCTGTTGCCTTATGTTGTTGTTTGTAAGTTTTTCGGGAAGTTATGGAACATAATAGTGAAAGTTTGACTCCGTATCGGGGTATCGCCCAGGGAATAAGAATTTTGCTTATTTCTTTAAAAAAACAAACGAACTTAAAGTAATTTTCTTCTTATTTTTCGTGCTTTCTTTAATGTTTTCTTTTTAAATACTTTTCTAAAACAAATGCATAAAACATCAAAATTAAAATAATTTAAACAAATTAAAATTAAGCTTTCTCTGTGAGCAATTGTCGTAACTGCACATTTTGTATTTATATAGGAAAATGTATATGGTATAACAATTACTTTTCCGGCATATTTTCGCAGTTAATAAATTATTAATTTTTGTGGTTAGGAACTTATCATTCGAAATATCACATTCGGATTCAGAGTGCTTTTTGATAAAAAAAAATATTTAAATAAAAAAGGAATAACAAGGCGTTTCAACTTTGCGGAATGCTTAAACTCGTGACTTAGGTACACAAGCAAGTGATCTTCCAAAATGGAATGGATTACGTGCCTCTGATTTTCGATGCTATGAGTCGAAATTTTCCCAAAAATCTTACCAAATAAGAAATTTAATAGGTTAATCCATATGGCTAATTCTTAGGGTCCAGGTAGACTCAGGTTAATCCTCGAGATTATTTAGCCTGTAAAATTTGGGTGTAAAGATTTATCCTAAACTGACATACACTGAGAACTTAAGAATTTCTATTTAAACGTCAAAATAAGTTTGTTCAGGCAGCGTTTTGACCATCGTCGTACAAGTTTCATTTAACGTTTGTTCGGTTTCAAACGATTTTTGCATACATCTGATTTAAAGGTCCTTTTTATAAATTTCCTTTATCTTAGCCTTTTGCTGCCAAATTTATAGAGCTAAATATTCTCGAGGATCAACTTGAATCTATTTGGACTAGTGATTCCAACAACGATTAACCGGTTCTGAAAAACCGGTTAACCGCTTTATTCTGGGGACAGTTTTAAAACCGGTTTTTAGATATGAAACCGATTTAAAATCGTCTCGTTACAGAAATTTTAAACTTTCTCTGAAGCTTAAGCTTATTTCTTGAAATTAGAGATACACTGTAAAGTATTTCCTTGTATAAACTTATTCATAAGTGGTCTAAGAGTATTTTGCATTAGATTTTAGAAGGGAACTTGGAGTGCAATATAATTTTAAGTGTAATGTGTAGTAAGTAATGTTTTATGGAGAAAAGTAGTACAGTAGACTCTTTCTCAATTGGGCATTCGGGGCAAAATGTCATCCGGTTTATCGATAGATTTAGGCGTCAAAGACTTTGTAAATTCCACAAAAAGCGCTCAATTATAAAGAATCACGATAAAATAGGAAGAACTACAGCGAATTTGAGCAAATTAGCTTCATAATTAAACGTGAAAATTGTCAACAAAATTTTTCGCTCGATTGAAAAAGAGCCGATTGAGTGAGAGTCTACTGTTAATGGATTTTCTATACGTTTCCTCCACTCATGAAAAGAATTATTTGCTTAAAAATTATCGGAAGTTATTTCAGGACTTCTTCACTTGAAAATGTTTTATTTTTGAAACTGGGTTTAAAACCGGTTAACCGTCTATCCCAAAAACCTGGTTATTTGGAATCACTAATTTGGACCCTTATACCGGCTTCAGACCTAAGGCTTAGCTATATGGCTGCTTAACTTCTCAAATCATGTTGTTGGTAAAGGTTTTTGGGAAAATTTTGATTTACGATAAAATATTGAAAGCAAATGGTTAATGAGATTTTCAAAAATCAGTAAGTGATTGTTATTTAGGATTTTGAAACCTTCGGGAACTGGGCTAAACCTTCAGTCTGAAAACGACTTTGGATTTGATTGCTTAAAATTCAAAATTTAAATTTTCTTAGCTTAAAAGCAATATCAAACAAAAATTAATTATCGTTTCTTGGTCGGGTTCATAACCAGTGGGAAGCGCTTCAAGCTTTTCAGGGATTCCAAGACCTTTCCTATGGCATCAAATTCGAGAAAATAAAAAAAAAAAACAGTAACAGTTCCATTCCATAGTAGGGGAAAGTGCCCATGCTTGATACCATTGGAAGCTTCGTAATTACTAAATTTTTTCTATTTTTTTTTTCAATAAACGTGACTGCACAATATATTTTAAAAACTGGCCCTTTTCCCATAGTTTTTAAGATATGATTGCGATGAGTCACATATATATTGTAAAACATAGGAAGTTTAGTCATTACGAAGCTTCATATGGTATCGAGCATTGGCACTTTCCCCTATTCTTTTTCAGATTTAGATATTTTGGAGATTATCCAGGAGGACATTTCGTCCTTATATTAAAATACTGTTGAATCATTGCTAATAACGGTTTTCTAAGGTCAAAGGTTAAAATATACCTCTAGGGAACGCATTAATCACCGAATAGGATCATATTTGGGCTCTTCGGAAAGGTCTTAGAATTTCTGATAAAACTGAACCGCTCCAAACCGGTCATAAGCCGGTTATACACCGATAAGTAATTTTTATCAGAAAATCTATTATATTACTGCTAAGGTATTTTGGACAATGTTTTGAGTGATTTAAAAAATTTTTAAAAATTAAAAATTAAAGTTATATGTGGATAATGTCAATATAATATACAAGAGTTTCCAAAATTGACTTAGAAAAGAAAAAGACTGAATTAAACCCGTTTTTTTCTGCTGAATAAACTGAGATACTAAAAAAATTCAGCTAAAAAATTATGTAAGATCAAGTTAAGAGGTTACTCATTCCAAACTAAGGTTCTAGTAGTCAGCTGGATTAAACCATTTTCGGTTTGTGATTATTTTAAGAATTTGGGATGTTCAGAAAATATGTCCAGTGAATGAGATCGATCAAAGGTGCTGATTGATTCGCAGCATCACAATAGCTGTGATTAAGAAAGATGTTTCAGAGACAGGGAAGATCGGGTTAAATTTAAACAGAGAAGTGTTATGGTTTTCCTTAGAAAGAATATTGAGCACACTCCTATTTTTATTCAGGGTATTTAACTCCCTCCCTATTAATTGAAATAGGTAAATACCCTTTTTATCAGTGTGATTCGAAATTGTTTTTCACAAATTATATGCAAAGAAAAAATCCTTTTCTGGCTAATTTTGCCTCGTTCTCTCGTATTAGAATTTACAGTGGCGGCCAATATAATAGAATCACTTTGCAAAGCTTATATTTTTTTTAACTTTTGTATTTTTCCCAATCTGTTCATATAATTCTGAAGTAGAAATCTTCAAATTATTAGAATCATAGAATAAGGATTGCATTAGCCGCTAGAAGTCTCTCTTTTACACAGAATACGTCAATAGTGAAATTCAGTTCGGTCAAAAAAAATTGGAAAACTGTCATTAATCTGAATATGGCCTTATTTAAACTTATTCGATTTATAGACCACATTCTTTAATTTAAATGAAAGTGGTCCTATCGTGTTGTTCAAACCAAATTTCACTGTCTTCTGTTAAAAATAGAGACCTCTAGCGGCCAAAACAATACTTATTTGACGTAAGGTAATTGAACCCCTATATCCTATAAAAATGTCCCCTCCGTTTCAAACGAAATTCTCTAGGAAAATATAAAGAATGTCACCCATTCCCCCAGGTGAAAATTCCTTTTTTCGTACCCAGTGAATTCTTTGGGAGGTCATAAAGGAAAGCTGCAAGGGAGTGTTACGCACTATCCCTAGGTAAAGTTCCCATCCTTGGGGGAACATTTCACATAGATTTCTGAAAGTAATCTTTATAATATTTCCGGAAAACTGTGAGATCTTTTCCAGTGATATAGTCGGGGAGGGTCATTGAATTTTTCCCGTTTTTCCGAGGAAATTTCCTATAGATTTCTTGGAGAAGTCTCTAAAAGACAACTGGAAAACTGGGGAATTTTTCCAAGGGATATTCCTAGGAGAGGTTGGTGAACTTCTTCCCACTTTACTAGGGAAGATAAGAGAGATAAGATTTTGCCAGGGGTCAGTTCTCCATTTCGGATATTCCGATGCATCCAGGCCACCAATTGGGCCCCTTATGCTTCCCCACTCCTATTCTATCTTATCCCCCGATATGGGTAGCCACTCTATATCATAGCTCTGTGGGCAATCAGTGCCGCTACTATATCACAGCAGCCCTTCTCGGTGTATGTTTGGGATCAGTGACAGCGAATATTTGTATCTACTGAAGTACCACTTTCAAGCCAAAACTCGTTTTCGTACCAGCCTCTATTGTTTAGGCGGTTCACTTTTTTTGCCAATATGCACCATTGACATTTATTCATTCATTCACTGGACGAATTCAAAACCGATATGGTATGAGAAATCTTTTTCTGCTGCTGCTCAGCTTTGAACCCAAGACCTCTCAGTCATAGAGCTACTACTCTATCCACTGACCCACTCGAAGCTCTCTTACTAGGGAAAATTCCCATATATTTTCCAGAAAAATCTTAGTAAAATTCCTGAAAAACTGAAGGAATTGTTCCATGGATATACCAAAGAAAGCCTGATGAATTATCCCCATGTGCATCTCAAAATTTTCCCAAAAAATCTAGTTCAAATGTAGGAAAAATGGGTGACTTTTTCCAAGTAAATCTCCAGGAAAGGCTTCTGAATTTTATACCCACTTCCATGTGGAATTATCCTTGGATATCCCTGGCAATTCCAAATTAAATTTATTTTAATTGTTTTTATTATTAGTTTTTCTTATAATTATATTTTTTATTTTTTTTATTTTCATTTATCTTATAATTTACCTTTTTCCTATTTCTAATTTTAATTCCCTATACGCGAGAACCTCTGCACTTCCTTGAGATATGCTACTGATTTTTCCCAGTCTATATGGAGATATTTCCCTATGCTTCTTCCTAAATTCTTTGCTTGAAATATTATATCCATATATCGTCGGTTGCGTCTACCTCTGTCCTATCTGCATTTGTTTTGTATCTGCATTCGAAGCAAGCTACAATACAGACGTCCCCTCTTGCGTGAAATGCTGACACAAAAGAAATGCAGATATGACAGAGGTAGCCGCAACCGACGATATTACTCTTCGATTTTCTATATAAACTTCTTCCAAGAAAAGCATCTCGACTGAAGTATATCTTTAAATGAAAATTAATTTCATATGGATATCTCTGAGAAATCCTATTGAATTTTTCATGTCTCCGTTGGGAATTTACAACGAATATTCCCAACATTTTCTCTATGAAGTTTTACTACTTTCACGAAAGTATTCGATGTTCTATAAGGTAAGGGAAGTAAGTATCGGCCAGTTAAGAAAAATGCTCAATAATTTGCCTAAAATAAAAGCTCTAAACCAATTTTTGGCATTTTAAAATATGTCAATTGGAACTCTAGTATTCCATTTATCTATATCTCTACAATTGATTTCTTAATATTCAGAGAAATTAGTAAAACAATCGGTAAAATTGCAACCATGCACTGCGTATATTGCTTCGGCCATATGAAAGCAGATGAGGAAGATATCGGCCGGGAGTGTAGCAGATATCGGCCAAAAAATAAAACCCCTTTAAAAATATTACAAATTTGAATATTTTTCTAATTAATTTCGTGGTACTTGAAGAAACACTCTCTGTCATCCACCCCTTATCAGAACCCAACCATAAGGACCAGTTTTTACCACTTTCCAGGGTGATTTTTGGTGAAGGGTCTCTGCATCTTCTCATTTTTCGCCATATTTTTGATCCAATCCTGGAGCTCGTATTTAAGGACAAGAAATCCAGTTTCGGCTTGATTAACGATAGTCCACAAGCTTAAATTATTCTTTTTCCTACTTAGTACAAGCTTACCAGTGATTTTCCGTTTGATTGTCTTCCGGAAAGTTTATCATTCAGGGTCAGTCTGGGCACTCCATACTTTGCAGACGTTTTCGAGAGGAATCACCTGCCGTCATGGCATCCAGCACATTTTTCAACCCTTTCTCAGCATATTGCACATTCTAAGACATCTTTGAAGATGTTTAACATTGATAAAATGCAAAATTCACCTGAGGAAATTCTTCTTCACAACAAAAACATAACCTCAACTGCTCGCGAAAATGACATCGAAATGCGATGAAAAATGGCCGGTGAGCTCTGTACTTAGAACAAAACGTACTTATTCTCAATTAACAAATTAATTCGTATTATGCGTAGAGAGACAATTAAAAAGTGTTCTGATACTAAAAGTGGAATAATTGAGTATTATTTTTTACATTCAGACAGATTCGTAAATCATTTAAATAAGGTATAATTCCTTATTTTGTGTCACTGAAATTCTAGTATAAAATCATAAGAATTTGAGAAATGGCTACTTTTTGATTAAGACTCCGATACAGTGATTCAATAAATTAAATGAATAATTATATTTTCTCAAAAAGTCGACGAAAAATTTAATTCAGAAGATTATATATGAACAAACGCAATATATTTTGTATTAGATAACTGATAAAACGTAGTAAATTTTTAAATATTCATTTTATCTTGGTGGCCGATATCTTCTGCAAGCTGGCCGATACACGATGCATGGCCGATATATACTTCCTTTACCTTATGAATTTTTCCAAATAAAAGCATCTCGACTGAAGTATAAAATTATTTTAACGAATTGGAATAAAACAAAAATGCTAAAGGTAAAATCTTTGCAGAGCTGATTCTATTATTTTGGTTGCCACTGTATATTGAAATTTTACTCTGACTAAAAAGTGCGTTGCAATTTAGTATTTTTTTTTAATAAAAATAATAAATAAAATGGGATATTTATTTTGGATCATTGGTAGATGCTTCATAAAGGTGCCGCGGTCTCAGGATGAACCGGGAAAGGGTTGTTTCTGGCGCATTGATCCCAACAGCGAGATGAAATTGATCAACAAGAGCTACCGGAAGCGACGAGAGCGTGGTCAGCAGAACTACCGGATTCCCTTTGGGATGCCTCGTTCAGCGCCTGCTTCGCCCACTCACATGGAGAGTGAGCGCCATCGTAGACAGTCACCCTCTCCGGATGGCTTTGAGTTGATGTCGGCCCCTGGTTCTCCGGGGGCCAATAACATCGTCCAGGAGTACGTAATCCCAGATGGAAACGGCTACAATTCTGGACACTAAACACACAACCACCCTCAACAAAAACAAAAATGGATTTCAAGAAAAACAAGAAAAAAAAACAACCTAATCTCTCGACGCGTCCTCGATTTTTTTTTGTTTGTTGAAGGAAGCTTTAGGAGATCTTCCTTCCCAGATCTTTTTTCAACTCTTATCTCACAAAACAAAGTGGACGACTTGGCGATACCACAAAAAACAAAAAAAAAAAAAATACTTGAATGGAATTAGGAACTTAGGCTTAAGGGATGATTTTGTCTTTTGAAGAAGTTGAGAGAAAGAAATGGAGGAAACGCGAGAGAGATGAACAAATGCAGATATATTAAGAAATGGAGTAAATTTTAGAGATTTTGCAACAGACACCAACATTTTCTTTTTGAAGATTGAGGAAGAGTTTAAAAAAAAAAGAAGAAAGAGCAAAATGTCGAAAATCACATTACTACAAAAAAAATCATTAATCTATTTATTTTGCAATGAAAAAAAAACGTGGAATGCTATAGAAATTATCTCATTTTCCTCTAAATTTCTTTCTTGCAAAAAGAAAAAGCTGAAAACAAAATTTTTGGAAAAAAAACTATTGAGAAAAAATTGTAGAATATCCTTCAGGAGGGTATATATATATTTAAAAAAAGAAAAAAATGCAAGAACAAAAAAAATAAGGGGAGGATTTTTGCCAGGGAAATGGCTTGATTCCAAAGAATATTAGAAACTGTGAATCTCATATGTGGTAAAGATGAGATTCTGGAAAGAAATAGCTTCAGAATCTCAATCAGAGAGCTCAGAATTGAATGTAATTGAGGAGAACTTTCTGGAAAAAAAATCCACAGAACATTTCCTTATGGGCAATAATCTTAACGCCCCCCCCCCAAAAGAAAAAAATTATGTAAAAATTGTGAGATTATCCCTCCCAGATGAACCTTATCCCAAATCAACTTTCATTCATTTCCCTGTAAACAAGAAAAAAAAGAGAAAAATTAACTTCAGTGGAGAAAAATTTGAGTAGAAAATAAGGAAAAATGCACACAATTTTTTTCGTTCGTCTTCTCAGTCAAAGAACCCATGAATTAATCATGGAATTTCATGCAAATTCTATTAATTCTCTCGGTGTTATTCGACGTGTTACGGATATTAGAAATATATTACAAAGAAATATTGGTTGCAAAATGAATTTTCTTTCGAGAAAAACTCGAGTTTGTTTTTCATTCAAACATCCCCAATTTTTTTTACGACGTCATTTCTTTCCGGATACATGCTATAAAGTTTGTGAGGTTAGGTGCACACCGAGGATGATTCTCTGAAGCTGCCAGAAAACACGAAGAAAATGCAGAATTTTCCACAGAACACTGCCCAAATGGTGAAGAGATCCATTCAGGGGACACTGAGGAGGTATTTTTTGTCTCCAAAAAGAGAAAAATCTACAGAAAACAAAGATAAAAGAGCACAAACAATTAGGTCACTGAACTATGAAAACAAAGCAATGTTTGGGGCAGTTTTGCGGCGTTCCAAGAAATCCCAGGTTAGCCGGACAGCTTCTGAGATTTCAGAGAAATCTTCAGAATTCTTCTGGATGATGCAGAAGAAACAAAAGACTGAAAAGATCACTGGGAATTTAACAAATACACCAAGTAGACCTTCTCTGCCTGACAGTCTCCTGGATCTCCAGCAGAATCTGCCACCACAGCCAAAAATTCCACGTAAATCACCAAAACCTCCAATACACAATACACAAACTATCCCATTTGATTCGACAACTCTCAAGGAACTCGTAGATATTCCTTTAGTTTTCAACAAAAAGCACTCAATTCAGAAACAATCCCCTCATGACATCCTGAAACTTCCATCCGTGGGCAGAGTACTTCAAGCCACAATGCCTGAAGCCTCCAGAGAAGCTCTGATGCGATGGAAAGTCCTGAAGATTGCAGAATTGGGCGAAGAGGGCTTCCGGAAGCTCAATGAGAGACACTTGAGTGAAGGTGCTCGTCTGCATGGGTGGATTGAAGAATTTTTCAGTACAGGAAAATCTCCTGAAGATGCAGAATTTGAAGGTGGATGGAAGAGTGTACAGGGATTTTTAGGCAAAGTACAGCCTAAAATTGTAGAAGCAAAAATATCTCATCCCTTCCTGAAGTACCATGGAATTGTGGACTGTGTGTCTCTTGTTGAGTAAGTCAGATGGATGTAGGAAATGATTTTAAAGATGCTAATCCAAATACCGTTCAGTTCTGAATTGCATGTGATCGAATGGAAAAAGTCAGAGAGAATGAAACCAAATCTAGCTGATACATTTGATGCTCCTCTTCAATTGGCAGCCTATCTGGGTGCAGTGAATGCTACCCTTCCGGCTCATGGATTAACAACACCTGTCCTACGGGGGGCTGTTGTTGTGATCTATACAGACGGAACACCTGCTCATGTTCACTTACTTGGCAACAGCGACGTGAGATTCTACTGGCGTGCCTGGTTGCTTCGACTGCAAGAGTTCTGGGTACGTTCCAGAGATGGAACTCTTCCAGAACCTATTTAGCATTTGGTTCATTCTTGAAGCCCTCTAGGTAGGAATCTGTAAATTTTCTGTAGTAATAAATGTTAAGACTTCTTGTGCCCCCTTATTCCTTTATCTCTTTCCGGACCACAACATATCCAGCGAACGAATTTCAGTAAAACTCACTTTATTGTAAGTCTTACTGGTCAAATATGATACTTTTGTAGAGAAAGAATTTTCTCCGCCTCTGGGAAATTGGAAAACTCATGGGAACTCTCGTCCCCTAAAGAACGCAAAAGATAGAAACTCGGACAAACTTGAATTTTAAAAAAGCCAATAATATCAATTTTGTGAATTATTTTTGCATGTCAAATGACTCCTTTACAATGTTGATCACTAAAACAAGAAGAATTATTGACCAGTATCTTGTGGGATGTCCAGGAAGTGCTGAAAAGGACACCCAGCTCTTGCTTGCCAACAGATTTCTCAAAATATTTCACACAATAACACTTTAACACACATTTCTCTCAACAGGATGTTATTGCAGACACATTAAGCTTTCTCAAGAGCCAAAAAAACACTTCCTGGACAATCAGAATTCACCAAAATCTGGAAGAATAGGAAAAACTTCCCCGAAAGCAATCTTTTTCGCTGCCAAATGTCAAAATTATCGGCCATATTGGCAAAAATTTCGTTCCCGCTTGAATTTTCTTACAAGGTTGGTGTCAAAAAGCAAATGGCGGGCATTGGCGGGATAACCTTACATTTGACCTCTAGATTTTTGGGGACGAGAGTACCCATAAAGTTTGAACAAGTTTTTTGAAAATTTATGAAAAAAGTGTTTTTCGAATTTATGTAATCTGTAATTGATAGTTATCATACTTATTGGCCCCGAGAGGTTTTTCCTTATTCGGGTCTAGAAATATGAAAAAAGTCACAATATGTGCAAGGAAGCAGAAAATCGAAAATTCACGATTTTTGACCAAGAATATCTTAGCTCAGGAGTTAATTGGGATCCTGCAAAAAATATCCTAGATTTGGACATCCTTATAGTTTGTAATCATCCACAAGAATCGGAATTTTATCGATTCTAAATAGTCTAAAAAAATTATTTTTTCCATGGGTACCCAGAGTCCCAAAGGAGACGAAACAGTTAAGGTAAAAATTTTAAATATTCTAACAATTTATTGAAGAACTTTGGCCTGTTCTTCTGTATAAGAAATTAAAGGTACAGATAATCCTAACCGGCTTATGTAGGTGAGATTCTTAATGTGAGCTAACTCGGAATGTATGAAAATTCGATTTAGAGCTGAAGTTGGGTGACGCCATTCAATTATCTTGAATCAAATTCGTAAAATTATACAAATTTTGTATTTAAACCAAAATATCAAAGATTTGAGTGACAGAAAAGTGATATATGGGTGAAATGTAGACCAGAATGTTCTCTATAATTTTCCCATAGAACATGATCTCATCGATTACTCAGAAGCCAAGATAATCGAGGTTTTTTGTTTCTTAACTTGTTTTTTCATCCAGAGTTCCCCAAGTAGTCATTTGTTGAACTTCAACTATATCAAAGAATTGTTGTATTTTGCGGGACTTTCCATTTAAACCCCTATTTTAAGTGTCTTGGTGGAGTAGAGGCAGTCAAATTGGCATCTGAGTGGTTTCAAAACGTTATTATGGGAAAAATCATTTTTTTCACACTTAAACGGCAAAATCGGAGAGATAGCGTAGTCTGAGCGGAAAATGATGTATGGACGAAGTGTAGAGACAAATGTCCTCTACAATAATGTCGAAGTAATCATCAAAATCGGTTTAGCGACAGTCGAGATAATTGAGGTTATGTGATATTGAAATTAGTTTTTCGACTGTGGCGCCCCTGGTGTTGGTCCCACGAAGTTAAAATGTTCCAGAAAGATGCAGCATTTGGTGAGATCTTTAGTTTAAGCCCTCATTCATCAAAATCGGTTAAATAGATTTGGAGATATGATTTTTTGAATTTCGTGAACTTTAACCCCTCATATCTCCGGTTCAATTGAAACCACAGCGCACTTACGCCACATTTTGGAAACGTCCTAGACTGGACTACAACATACTAAAATTTTATTAACTTGCACTATGCCGTTTTTGAGAAAAATGAGTTTGAATTTCAATGAATTTTGACGCTATCGCAGCGCCATCTGTGGTGACTTTTTGAACTTCCATCTGAAAGTGCTCATCGAGACGAAACCAAGAATCCAAAATTTAGGCCGCTATGTTAATTAGAACCGGAGATAGAGGCCGGTCAATATTTGAACTTTGACCCCTTATAGCTCGGGTCAGGGGTTATGGATCGACTTAAGGTTTTTTTTGTTTGATAGGTATAACCAGAGGCTACAACATACTAAAATTTCAGCCCGATGCACAAAGGAATTTTTGAGTTATTTAACTTAGAAAATTGAAAAATCTTCTTTTTTAAAATAGCGCCCCTAGCGGTGGTTTTATGAACTTGCGATGTTAGAAGGGGAAGTGACATTTCACGAGAGCTTTCCAAAACGCCCTCACTTTTTAAATTTTGACAATTAGAACAGGAGTTATGGCCATTTTAAGAATTTTTTTGGACCCTTATAGCTCCGGTCAGGGGGTCAGGGGACCTTAAGTTTGGTATTGATGGAAAGCTCTAAGGGCCAGCTATAACATACTAAAATTTGAACCCGATTGATACTATAGGGGCGAAGCTATTGAGAAAACAAAAAAATGGGGGTATTCAAAATGGCAGAAGAAGGGGTGGGGGGTCAATGCACCAAGTTGCAATTTTCATGCGATATATAACCTTTGCCGAAGACCGCAAGTCGATATCTCTTTTAGTTTAAGAGCTATTAAGCTCTAAAGAGCGGCCGGACGGGAACGGTTTTTGGCCATCCATATTACACTCAACTCTTCGTTATCCGGCACTTCGTTATCCGGGTGACAGCTGCCAAACACTGGCGGTTGATGTATTCAAAATTATTTTCACTAAACATGAAGTTTGTCCAGAATGAATTAAAGTATTATTAACATTGTATCGAAGTTTTTAATACATAATTGTGATAAAAAATGAAACATAAGCACACCATGAAGAAAATTCTCTTTTTCTTTGTCAGACAGAAAATAAATTCACACTGCACAAAATAGAAAAACCGTTGATCATTCAAAAAACCTAAATGTCATTTTGTCCCCCAGTCAGCCGGATAACGAAGAGTCTACTGTATTCGTGATCAGGAAGTTGCCAAACACATTCTGGCAAAGTTTGGGGTCGATCGGAAGACATGAGATTTTGTTAGGATTGTAGTAGGTGAGATTGTTAAAAATCTCACCTAATATACAGCGCCCGCTTTGTTATTCGGATGATTGGGAGACAGTATGCAGATGTCCGCTTCGTTACCCGGATGGATTTTTTGAATTTGTTCAACGTCTCGAAAATATAATACAAGTTTTTTTTGTAGAATTAGAATAAAGGTTTGAAAGAAGATTAATAAGACATAATTAGAGAATTCTATGCTATTATACTTCATTTATTAAACAAAAACATCACAAGATAATTCATTTTCATTACTTAACACACATGCATACATGACCTCAAAATTATTTTAAATGTAACCGTCTATAACTCTTCCGGATTACGCCGATCCGGATTAGAGAGCGGGCACTGTACTTCACATTGATTTTTAAGTGTCTGTTATAAGTACCCATACACATAGCCATAATCAATATTTTAACTTGATTTATCATTTAATTTCTTTAAAAAATTGATGGATTTAGTATCACTTTAACATGGGTAAATCGGGTCATTGTTCATTGTTGAATTATTGTTGTTGAATTATGGTATATTCTTTAATCAAATATTTTTACTATTATAGTTTAAATTATGTATGAACAACACTATTCTACAATTTAGTTTACTAAAATACCGATCAATTGGAGCTACTATCAGTATGAGCAAAAAAAATAGTAGGGGTAACCGGGGTAGATTAGCCACCAAATGAAAGTTTTGTTTGCGTATAATTTGTACAAAAAATGTTTGTATGAGGCTGATAAATATTTCAATGAATAGTAAGGGAAGTATAGATTTAGTTTAGAATAAAGAGTGGTTTCTTCAATATTCCTTTGAAGACAAAAAACTATAAAAATACGTGGCTAATTCTGCCCCGGTCTCCCCTGCTACGATGAAGTGGTATGAGGTGTTCTTTCTCAAATTCCACGAGTTTACAGTGGTGTCTCTCTATATGCACACTCTCTCTGCAATTCTGCACTTTTGAAATTTTAACGTTTCTTGTCATTCAATCGGACTTCGTGTGGCTTCGGGATAGTCGTGCGACTTCGTGAGCATCGCGAATTTCTTTCGTGTTTTCTAACCATTTCCTTCCCCTTCGTATTTTCTATTATGGCTGATTTAATAATATTGTATTATAACATTATAATAATATTGTAAAAAAAGAGAGTATTCACGTAAAATTGTTGAATAAAAATTGAATTTTAAATAAATTGAAATACATATTTTTATGTAGTTAAAATAATGTTTAGAAACATTAGAAAGGATTTCTGGAGAAAAGAACTTTTGTGAAATTCTAAAATAGATAGCGGATTCGTATTCAAAAAATCCAAATTACAGTAGAGTCTCTCAAATCTGAACCTCACAAATTCGAACGACCTTTGGATTCAAAATGTCAATTGTGGGGTTATGTTAAAAAATTCGTATCGTGGATGATTGAAAATCATATTTCAGTGCTGTTTCCTGAATATTTACACACATTATGATCGTATAAAATGAAAAGGAAGTATGTTACGACTAAGACTCGTGAGAAAATACGGGAATTTGATTCAAAGTACAATTAATTCTCACATAAATTTCGTTAGTTTTGAAAAAATCGTTCGAATTTGGGAGGTGGGAAATGTCAAAACTACCCCCCGAGCGTTCGAATTTAGAAGACTCTACTGTATGTACAGTAGACTCTTTCAAATTCGGGCATATGGGACCGAAATGTCAGCCGAATTAGACAGAAATTCGGGCGACAAACTTTTTGAAAAGCAACGATTTTTTATTCATATGCATACAGATATTGAGTTTACACACTCATATATAACGTAAATTGCATGAAAATCCCTCAATAATGCAAAATCACATTAAAAACTAAGACAAACCATGCGAAATTTGAGCATATTTGATTCATTTGATAATCATAATCAAACTTGAAAAATGACAACAAACTTTTTTCAAATGTAACTGCTGCCCGAATTAAAAAATAGCCCAATCTTAAAAGAGCAGAATTTGCGAGAGTCTACTGTAAAAGAAACAGGCGGAGTCAGTACATAGTTCCATGCTGGTATTGAATAGTGAGCCGGCACGCATGACATGCACAAATACATGCATGGAAAAATATGGGGGCACCTGAAATTAAAAGAGCACATACTAAAACTCGCCTTCTTATTGGCGCAAAACCTAAAAACTTTCATTTTACTCACACATTAAAAAAGCAAAAAGAGCATGAAGTAATGGCTTCCATTATCTATTTTTAGTTTCAACAATATGTTTGATATCAATGTATTTAAGCTACGGTACTACATCTTGATAGTTTGATTTCTTTGTCAGCAATGAATATGTTTACTACACTCCGCTACAAATAATTACAGAGTATTAAAAAATTATCAATCTTGTAAAATT
>NC_077223.1:60613705-60698123 GCF_024763615.1 Phlebotomus papatasi
TGTATGCAAATAGTAAAATTTGGTCAGTAAAAAGTTAAGTTTGCTCAGTAAAAACTTCCAATCCATCAGTAGAAATATTCCAAATGATCAGTAAAAAATTGCAAAGTGTTTAGCACTAAATTAAAAATAGTGGCCAGCAAAAGTTAAAATGTGTTGAGTAAAAATAAGAAGTGGTCAGTAAAAAACATAAGTTGGTAAACAAACACTTTATCCAGTTTTAAGCCTCGATCAGCCTATAGAGGTGCGATTATTGTATTTTATTATTGTTATTAAGGATAAAAATGGACGAGAAATGCATAAAAGTCTCAGAAAAATTTTAAAGTTGATTATCTCGGAAACTATGAGAGATAGGGGCCTCAAACTTTACATCTGTTTAGGGCCTTCTTCAGGCTTGAGATGTGCAAAATTACACTTGGAAGTGAGGAAAATTAGGTGAAATTGCAAGAAAAGAAAATACAGTGCGTGAAAACACACAAAATATTTCGAAGTTTGCGAAAATCCGCGAAAAATTCAGCGGTCCGCGAAAATCTACAGGAAATTTTTATTTGTCCAATTTTTATTTTATTGTAAACATTTTATTTTATAGTGCTCATTTTGAGTTTTTTGGTAATCAATTTTTTATTTTTTACTGACTACTTTTTAATTTCCATTGCTCATTTCCATTTTGATAATTAACCATTTTTTATTTTTTACTTACCATATTAAAATTTTTTGCTAACCAATTTTTTTACCGGCCAATTTATATTTTCTTCTTAGCAACTTGAGTACTCTGGAGGTTCTTCACAAGATATAGAAAAAAAAACCCAAAGATCCGTGATTTCTTGGAGAAGGGATGAGGAATCCTCTGGCCAACGGTGGTATCTGGGGTGTTTTTGTCATAATATTCAAGAAAATCCCAGAAGATCTGGGATTTCCAGGAGGAAGCTCCAGAAATCTTCTGACCACAGAAGGTATCTGAATTGTTCTGGGTATAATATACAAGAAAATCCCAGAAGATCTGGGATTTCCAGGAGGAAGCTCCAGAAATCTTCTGACCACAGAAGGTATCTGAATTGTTCTGGGCATAATATGCAAGAAAATCCCAGAAGATCTGGGATTTCTTGGAGGAGGCTCCAGAAATCCTCTGACCACAGAATGTATCTGAAGTGTTTTGGGCATAATATACAAGAAAATCCCAGAAGTTCTGAGATTTTCCGAAGGAAGCAGGTGATTAGTGCTGACCAAGTTGGGTTCTTGAGGAGATTGAACAAAATATATAACCAAATTCCAAGAACCTGAGATTTTCTGGAGAAAGCAGGAGAGATGTGTCTTGACTTGGATTTTGATCTTGGATGTGTTTTCATTCATGAACAAGGAAAATCTGGCAGTTCTGTGATGTTTTGAAGGAAGAAGCTTCCTGAGCATTAAAAAATATTGAAGGAAATATCAAATCAATTTGATATTTAGAATTTCTTTGAAATTTTATTTCAATGTGACTTTGAAATTTTTTATTGAAATGATTTGGCCTAGTTTGTAGCCATTCAAAATAATGAAATAAAATATTGAATAAAATGTTCCATATTGAAACAAATATTTCAACATTTGCCTACACACTGGGCAATTTTCTTCAATATGGAAACATTTATGTCAATAAATCTTTGCAATGTGGAGGCAATCCTTGTCAATATTTGACATTAAAAAGAAATATTTCAATAAATTATGTCTAATGTATAGCCAGCTTAAATGACTGAAAGATATGGATATCTGTTCCAGGAATAGAAAATCTGCCACACAATTATATAAGAGATAATATTGGGAATGACATGAGCTATTAATTCTGAGTTCGTATACAAACATAAACCCCATAAGAAATATTCTGAAGTGATGATTGTTAATGAAACACACATTTTTCTCGATTTTTGCATACAGGCTTCACATTCAGGATGATCTGTCCAGGAAACAAAGGATTTGTCAGGCATGGCACATGGTACATTTTATTGGGGATTTAGTGGGCTATCTATTTTGGGTAGTGAGATAACTGGCAACTCCGTAGGGAAAAATTTAGTAGAAGGAAACCATTGGTGAAACACGACTTTTCTTTGAACTTGCATACATGTATCACATCCAGGATGATCTGTCCAGGAAACAAAGGATTTGTCAGGCATGGCACATGGTACATTTTATTGGGGATTTAGTGGGCTATCTATTTTGGGTAGTGAGATAACTGGCAACCCCGTAGGGAAAAATTTAGTAGAAGGAAACCATTGGTGAAACACGACTTTTCTTTGAACTTGCATACATGTATGACATCCAGGATGATCTGTCCAGGAAACAAAGGATTTGTCAGGCATGGCACATGGTACATTTTATTGGGGATTTAGTGGGCTATCTATTTTGGGTAGTGAGATAACTGGCAACTCCGTAGGGAAAAATTTAGTAGAAGGAAACCATTGGTGAAACACGACTTTTCTTTGAACTTGCATACATGTATCACATCCAGGATGATCTGTCCAGGAAACAAAGGATTTGTCAGGCATGGCACATGGTACATTTTATTGGGGATTTAGTGGGCTATCTATTTTGGGTAGTGAGATAACTGGCAACCCCGTAGGGAAAAATTTAGTAGAAGGAAACCATTGGTGAAACACGACTTTTCTTTGAACTTGCATACATGTATCACATCCAGGATGATCTGTCCAGGAAACAAAGGATTTGTCAGGCATGGCACATGGTACATTTTATTGGGGATTTAGTGGGCTATCTATTTTGGGTAGTGAGATAAATGGCAACCCCGTAGGGAAAAATTTAGTAGAAGGAAACCATTGGTGAAACACGACTTTTCTTTGAACTTGCATACATGTATGACATCCAGGATGATCTGTCCAGGAAACAAAGGATTTGTCAGGCATGGCACATGGTACATTTTATTGGGGATTTAGTGGGCTATCTATTTTGGGTAGTGAGATAACTGGCAACCCCGTAGGGAAAAATTTAGTAGAAGGAAACCATTGGTGAAACACGACTTTTCTTTGAACTTGCATACATGTATCACATCCAGGATGATCTGTCCAGGAAACAAAGGATTTGTCAGGCATGGCACATGGTACATTTTATTGGGGATTTAGTGGGCTATCTATTGTGGGTGGTGAGATAACTGGCAACCCCGTAGGGAAAAATTTAGTAGAAGGAAACCATTGGTGAAACACGACTTTTCTTTGAACTTGCATACATGTATGACATCCAGGATGATCTGTCCAGGAAACAAAGGATTTGTCAGGCATGGCACATGGTACATTTTATTGGGGATTTAGTGGGCTATCTATTTTGGGTAGTGAGATAACTGGCAACCCCGTAGGGAAAAATTTAGTAGAAGGAAACCATTGGTGAAACACGACTTTTCTTTGAACTTGCATACATGTATCACATCCAGGATGATCTGTCCAGGAAACAAAGGATTTGTCAGGCATGGCACATGGTACATTTTATTGGGGATTTAGTGGGCTATCTATTTTGGGTAGTGAGATAACTGGCAACCCCGTAGGGAAAAATTTAGTAGAAGGAAACCATTGGTGAAACACGACTTTTCTTTGAACTTGCATACATGTATGACATCCAGGATGATCTGTCCAGGAAACAAAGGATTTGTCAGGCATGGCACATGGTACATTTTATTGGGGATTTAGTGGGCTATCTATTTTGGGTAGTGAGATAAATGGCAACCCCGTAGGGAAAAATTTAGTAGAAGGAAACCATTGGTGAAACACGACTTTTCTTTGAACTTGCATACATGTATGACATCCAGGATGATCTGTCCAGGAAACAAAGGATTTGTCAGGCATGGCACATGGTACATTTTATTGGGGATTTAGTGGGATATCTATTTTGGGTAGTGAGATAACTGGCAACCCCGTAGGGAAAAATTTAGTAGAAGGAAACCATTGGTGAAACACGACTTTTCTTTGAACTTGCATACATGTATCACATCCAGGATGATCTGTCCAGGAAACAAAGGATTTGTCAGGCATGGCACATGGTACATTTTATTGGGGATTTAGTGGGCTATCTATTTTGGGTAGTGAGATAACTGGCAACCCCGTAGGGAAAAATTTAGTAGAAGGAAACCATTGGTGAAACACGACTTTTCTTTGAACTTGCATACATGTATGACATCCAGGATGATCTGTCCAGGAAACAAAGGATTTGTCAGGCATGGCACATGGTACATTTTATTGGGGATTTAGTGGGCTATCTATTTTGGGTAGTGAGATAAATGGCAACCCCGTAGGGAAAAATTTAGTAGAAGGAAACCATTGGTGAAACACGACTTTTCTTTGAACTTGCATACATGTATGACATCCAGGATGATCTGTCCAGGAAACAAAGGATTTGTCAGGCATGGCACATGGTACATTTTATTGGGGATTTAGTGGGCTATCTATTTTGGGTAGTGAGATAACTGGCAACCCCGTAGGGAAAAATTTAGTAGAAGGAAACCATTGGTGAAACACGACTTTTCTTTGAACTTGCATACATGTATCACATCCAGGATGATCTGTCCAGAAACAAAGAGATTTGTTAGGGAAAATAAATCCTTTGAAATGGTTACTTACCAGAGAACTCGTTCAAAATTTTTTTTATGTTCGTAAAGAATTTTCAGAGAGAAAAAGTTGGGAAATTGTTACATATCAATTTCTTTTTAGCCAAGACACACACCATAATTTTCAATGAAAAACAGATTTTCCGCAATTTTCTTTTCATTATTATATAATTATTTCAATTTTTCTGTGTTTTTTAGCCGAGACACACAAAAAAATATTTGAATTTGCAACGGTTTTTCTTAGCCAAGACACAAACCCGCGTTCGGCTGGCCTTCGGCCAGCTTCAGGGAGGTTGACCGGGCAATTGCTTTTTGCTTTTTGTTCAAGGTATTTAAATTTGGCTAATTTTACTAAAATATCATTTTCTTTTTACAGAATATTGTCTAAGAGAACGGAAAAAGATCAAATTGATGCAAAAATTGGTTTGATGCCTCAATTTTTGGAATATTTTTTCCACATGTAAAAAAGCAATGAAGGAGTAAAAAAGCAATGACCATGTAAAAAAGCCCAGTCTGTTCGATGTGATTATATTACGAAAATCAATAATTCATAACACAATAGTGTTTACATAAACATAAGACTCGGAATTTTGGCTGCCACCTGTTCCACGGGCCAATAGTATTAACCGTATTAACTCTTTCCGGACCACAACATATCCAGCGAACGAATTTCAGTTAAACTCACTTTATTGTAAGTCTTAGTGGTCAAATACGATACTTTTGTAGAGAAAGAATTTTTTTCCGCCTGTGGGAAATTGGAAAACTCATGGGTACACTCGTTCCCAAAAGAACGAAAAGGAGACAAACTTCGATTGTCCAAAAGTCAATAATATCAATTTTGTGAATTATTTTTGTGAGAATACCTTACGATGACGTGCTAGACTGATTTCGACATATTGAACCATTTGAAAATTCTGAATTGTTGTTGTTTTCTTAATACTATTGGCCCGTGGAACCGGTGGCAGCCAAAATTCCGAGTCTTATGTTTATGAAAACACTATATTGTGTTATGGATTATTGACTTTCGTAATTTAATGTAGTCAACAATGATATTCACGATCATTCCATATGCTTTCATAACCTCAAAAACCTAATAGAGCCTCTAACAAGAAAGTTCTATATTGACATTGTTAAACACTGAATAAATGTGTAATTTTAATAGAAAAATTTATAACAGAAAAAGTAAACATCCACACTCACGACAATTTCCACAAAAGTCCATATTTGCTCCAATTTCTCATAGTTTTCTTTATCCAAACTTAAAAAAATTAATTGTTAGGCCACTAAATAATTATTGATGATATTACACTAAAATTTTGTTATTTTTTAAATTCTTGAAATAAATTTGAGTTTATTACAGTGGTCCCATTTTATTGTCCGAACACATTACACTGCCCGCTTTCTAATCCGGATGATTAGGAGACAATCTGACAGATATCCGCTTCGTAATCCGGATGATTTTTTTTTTAATTTGTTCAACGTCTCGAAAATACAATACAAGGTTTTTTTTCTAGAATTAGAATAAAAGTTTTAAAGAAGCTTAAAAAGACATAATCACATCGAACAGACTGGGCTTTTTTACATGGTCATTGCTTTTTTACACGTGGAAAAAATATTCAAAAAATTGAGGCATCAAACCAATTTTTGCATCAATTTGATCTTTTTCCGTTCTCTGAGACAATATTCTGTAAAAAGAAAATGATATTTTAGTAAAATTAGCCAAATTTAAATACCTTGAACAAAAAGCAAAAAGCAATTGCCCGGTCAATTGCTTTCCCTTGACAATTCCATATTACATAGTCCGTTAACATTCTCTATTTGAATTCACTGTTCGAAATTTCATCGACCACCATCGAAATCAGCTGATGCCAGGAAAAATCAAAACAAAGGATATTTTACTCATAAAACTCTTGTGAAAACTTTTGAAATACATTTAAAATGAGTCTAGGCTTAGTGAAATTAAAGTTTAGTATAAAATACATGTGAATAATGTGAATTACATTGTTTTGAACAACTGAAAATATTTCCCGCCTTGGACATTTTACTTACACTGGATGGCGCTGTTCTCACTGAGTTATCTAATCGAAAAAATGAAGGTGTCATATCACTTCTCCATTGCTTTTTTGAAAATCGATTAAAAGAGCAATGGCCCAGTCTGTTCAATGCTAATTAGAGAATTCTATGCTATTATACTTCATTTATTAAACAAAAACATCACAGGATAATTCATTATCATCGCTGAATACTCGTGCATACATAACCTCAAAATGATTTAAAAATGTAACCGTCGATAACTCGTCCGGATTACGGCGATCCGGTTTAGAGAGCGGGCACTGTATCACTATTCACGTACTATATGTCAAAATAGAGATCTCTAATGGCCGAAACAACACTTTTTCGACGTATGGATATCATTTGAACATTTCTAACATCAAAATTATTTCAAAGCATTGGAATAAAAAATTACAAGAGTTAAAAAAGTAGGCTTATCAAAGGTGGTCCTATTATTTTTGCCACCACTGTACATCAATAAATAAGAAAAACAAATCATAAAGTTCTGGAAGTTACCGCAAGTTACAGAATGGAAGATATGAAATTTCTAAAAGTTTTTTGTCTTTTGTGTTTTCATGTTGAATATTTTTCCATGAGTAAACAAAAACAAATTAATCTTTTAAGCTACCCAAGAAGGTATTCAAGTGTATCAGTTAACATATTGTCACGTGAGATATTGAAAAAAATATTATAAATAATAAAATATTTTTGCTATTCCACCGGAAATTAAATAACTGATAAATCTGTCGAATAAAATATTTTACGAGAATTTCAATATAAATTGTGAATTAAAAAAAAAAATACTGCATTTTGTTTTCATCCAATTTTTCCTTTTACATGATTCACCCTATATACAGAAGAAAATTAATGTCCAAGCTTTCCCATTTTATTGGAAAATCAATAAACGTCTCTCTCCCTTTCACAAACACACAATTTACTTGGCATTTAAGCTCAAGTGCTCTTATTCTGGTTTGTTTTGATTCTTACTGAGATATTTTGTGTTTTTCGATGACTCTGATATTTACAGTTCATGAACCCCAGAGTTCTCTTTCGTCACAGAGAAAAATAGAAAAGCAAATTGTGTTTACGTTGCTTCCATTCTCCGAATCCAGTAAAAAAATATAATAACAGAAAAAAAGGGAATAAAAGTCTGGGAACTGACCTGTTGAGGCTGAGGTTGTGGCGAATGGAATTCTGCCATCCTTTGCTGTCGATGGTGCGGTAGTAGGGATAGGTCTTGGAGATGAAGGAGTAAATGTCAGCGAGCGTCAGTTGCTTCTCTGGAGACGAGCTGATGCTCTGCACGATGAGCTGGGCATAGCTGTAGGGCGGCTTCTTGTCGCCGTACGTGGAAGTGGATGGCGTCGCAAAGAGGTCATTCTGGAAATTGTTATTGATGCTGTACGTGGGATAGTCGCCGAAGGTCTTGCCGCCGGGGCTCGTAGGGCAACTGTTTGTCGCACTTATCGTCCCTGGTGGCGACGCCAGTGCCATCTTCTTATCCCCAGCCTCAGGGATGGTGATATTCAGTGGTTCATACACACCACCCTCCATCTTCACCACGCCCGCATCCATTGACACTTCGGCAGCTCCTGTACCCAGGGCCCTGGGCCCATCCACAAAACTGTCGAAGCGCATCTGGATATTTGTGCTTGGGAATCTCAGCATGCAGCTGCACTCCCGCAAAAGTCAAAGAAAAAGACAAAAAGAATTGTTTAAAGTTCTTTAACTCTTTTGTGTTTAATAAATACGATTCTAATTTATTTTTTAATTAAATAATATCAATAAATTTTATTTTTTTATTTTTTTGTGTTCAAAAAGTTATTTTTTCTACACTGCGAAAAAAAGAGGATGCGATTAACTTTTTTTCGTCATAATTTTAACAATCAACATTTTTTAATGTTAATTTTACACTTTTTTAAGGGTAAAATTAACATAGAAAAGGGTAACTTTAACACCTAATACACCTAAAAAGGGTAATATTTTCACCGTTTTCGGACCAATACTGCAGGGTAAAATTAACATTTCCGGAATGTTATTTTGACTTTATCGGATTTCTCTCAGTGTATTAATAAATGTAGAAAAGTAATTCCAAAAAAGAGGCTAAATTGCAATACCATATTCTTATAAGAAATTTACCGTCCTATTTACATTTTTTTCAAAAATCATTTTCATCTTTCTTAAAAGAAATTGTGCTTTTCAGGCATTTTTAATTTTTTTTGGAGATTCTCGAAAATCTGGAAAGAATTACCTGACATGGAATAATTTATGGAGTTCCACAACTATATAAGAAAAGCTTGACATCGGGTCGATTTTGATAATATTTTTCTTCATTCTCTTTCCCGATTGAAATTCTAGATGACTAATTCTTTTCTTATATAGTTACACAATAAAATAAATTGTGTTTGATTTAATGTAAAGAATTTAAATTTATTGACTTAACAGATATTTTTCATTGTATTATGACAAGCGCACAATAACTTTTGTTTGTAAATATGTTTTCGAAATTTCCCATGAGAATGAGCGAGATGACTAGGTCTAGATCTCACTCACTCTCACTGAAATGTCAAAAATGTTTACAAAACAAAAGTTATTGTGCGTTGGGCATTATACGGAATAAATGACAAAATATGAACATTTTATTTCCAGTATTTTTCTACATTGTCTGAATGGCTTGAGGAAAATATTAACTAAAAATGCTTTCTAATTGAAATATTCATTTAGTTTTCATATTCCATGTTTGAATTTGTCAAATTTTTGGACGTTGAAGGAAGTCCAAAATTTGAAGCCTCGTAAAAAGAGTAGGGGAGACTGGGGCAAAAAGTCACAAAACGGATATTTTATTTTTTTACAAACTACTCGAGCGCTTCAAAAATTTCTAATTAGTGCAGTTTTATAGGAAATTTATCGCTCTATAACTTTGTGAAAGTAATTTTCCTCTATTTTGTAAGGAAATACGTTTATCGAGCCAATTTCTAAAAGGTAATTTTGTGACTATTCTCAAAAATGCTGGGGCAAATAGTACCAGACATTGGGTATTATCATATTTTGATTCGCTTCATTACAGGCTTCCGTAAATTTGAAAAAATATCTAGAGGGCATATTTTCATAGAAAAATTAATTAATTTACACCTTTGTAAAACACCGTTTTCTCTGCGAGAAAAGTGAGAAAACGAGAAAAGTGCTTTTCAAGCTATTTTAGAAAAAAAAAACTCACAAAAGACTGCAAATCGTTTGACCAATGCAAACAACAAGCGGCGAGACATGTTAATGACGTATCTTTTCGCCGTGAGACATCAGAAATTGCTTCGCTTTTTTGTTACTTTTTACAATATACCTTTTGTTACTTTTTACCCCAAGTGGCCATTTTTAATAAAAGAATTTCTGGAGAAAAGAACTTTTGTAAAATTCTAAAATAGATAGCGGATTCGTATTCAAAAAATCCAAATTATTTAGAAAATATTCACCAGTGCATCAATTTTGGAAAATAATTAGGTAATAATTGTTATCTTCTGCAAGGAAAATATTTCAAAAATAGGGCTAAAAATTTCGATATTTTTTATTTTCTAAATTCCTTGTTCGAATTCTAAGAAACTTATGACATTGAAGAAGGTCTATCGAGGCTAACTATAGGAAAAAATTTGAGCCGATATCTTTTTTACCTTGGAAGATATTGAATTTTTGGATTTGTGACTTTTTGACCCCAGTCTCCCCTACTTAGTATAGTTTTTTTTTTTAAATTACTTTAAACAAAAGTATTTAGTTGAATCTAATTTTTTATCTAAATTTTCTTTCTACAATCTTAAAAACTGAAACAGAAACAAAACAGAAACTAGTTGTGCCCCTGTAATTTCGAATAAACGAATTGTTGCCTTAAATTAAAAATAATGTATTGATAATCCCAGTGAGCACTGTTAGTGGGAAAAACAGCGTTTTCGGCATATTTTTGCTGAATCGGTCAGCAAAAATATGCTAACCGGTCAGCTGTTCTCGAACAAAATATACTAACCAAATATATGGAAATGTCACTGCCTTGCGAGTGTCGTTTTAAAGTTAGCGGAAGTCAGCTGAAAATATATATGTTTTCAGCCAAATTGAAATTAGGTAGCATTTTAGTGCTCGCTGGAATGTTAAATATATTTTTTTTAATTTCTAATAGGTTTCTTCTAAAAATTGAATGGACAATTAGTCTATCTTATTGTATTTAATTAACCAAGATTAATCCATTCAGTCAATGTACTAAAAATACTTGAGATAGAATGTTCATATTTTGAAATTAGTTTTTGGAAAGATTTTTATCTATTATGGGGGCGCGGGAAGCCGCTGTCAAATATACGTCTTAAAGGTCACTGAATTTAAATCCTTTACATTAATACATGACAGACTATTGATTTATTGGATAGAATAACTATTCAAGAAAGCAAATTGGCAACCACAATTCAAATCAGGAAAGAGGAAAAGGCTAATTTTAACAAATTCGACGGGAAGTTGAATTTTCCGTCCGCCATTTTGAGCAAAAATTTTGCATGATCTTCAGCGAAGCAAGAAAATAATAACAAAATGTATTTTCATCTCTGTCGGACTATTTTTCCCAAGTAATTGAAGGGCTAAAGTTACTAAAGAGCCATTCCCTACATCAATTTGGATAAAAATTGCCCAGGAATAAATCATCTAAAATCACTCAATTTGCGTATGATGTATAATACCATGGTAGGGAATGGGTTAATCAAAATGTTAAGAGTTCCCTTTAATTTTGTAATAAAAAAATAAGCATAAAAATTGTGATGTTAATGTTATGGTAGCTGAAAATATTTTAAATTCTTTCAATGATATCACATTTTTTGTCTACACATAAAAATTTTCAGAAATATGTTAAATTCTCTCAGTTTTACGTTCAAGTGCATTGGAATGTGGCAATAATATAAAAAAATAGAATTTACAAAATGAATCAACAAAAATCGATCAGTAAATAAATTTAATTTGACTCCGGCACACCTTTTAGGATCAGGAAAATTTCATGAAATCAAAATTCGCAACCCTTTCTTTCTCACGCGTTTTGCATATGTTTATCTCATTCCTTCGCATTCTTCTTCTTATTCTTCTTCTTATTCTTTTAAACATCACAACAAATTAAATTTAGCATAATTGAATTTCAAGTGCAAAAGAATGAGATAGAGTAAAATAAGCTAATTCAAAACCTGCTCCAAATGGAAATTTTTCGCTACTCCAAATGGAAATGTCATTGTTTTCATGATAAATACAGAACTAAATTATTATATTTATATATTTTCTATACCACAGTTTCATTATTTAATTAAGTTTGCTCCAAATAAAGCAAAAATCCATTCATATTCAGAAATTTAGACATTATGCAAAACGTATGAGGCGAATTTTGATTTCATGAAGTTTTCCTGATATAAAAGGTGTTCCGGAGCCATTTAAAAAAAAATAAAATAAAAATGCCTGTACGACTCCATATTTATTACAAACTCTAGTTTAAACGTGTAATTTCCAATTTATTTTAATGATATTCAACTGATATTGATATTTATTTAATGATTTATTTAGCCATTTTCTGAGAAACTTGCTAAGTAGTTTTCTCACTGTTTGAATAATTTTTAAACGATTTGAATTAATTTCCCTAAAATTATTTTAATATGATGATCAAAATAATCAGAAACATTTATTATAAAATCTCTAAATAAAATGTCTTATTCCATATTTCTAAGAAAATACAGTAGAGTCTCCTAAATTCGAACGCTCGGGGGGTATTTTTGACATTTCTCACCTCCCAAATTCGAACGATTTTTTCAAAACTAACGAAATTTGTGTGAGATTAAATTGTACTTTGAATCAAATTCTCGCACTTTCTCGCAAGTTTTAGTGGTAACATACTTACTTTTCATTTTATACGATAATAATGTATGTAAACATTAAGGAAGAAGCACATAAATATGATTTTCATTCACCTATTTCTAACATAACCTCACAATTAACATTTTGAATACAAACGGCGTTCGAATTTGAGAGATTCAGATTTGAGAGACTCTACTGTAGACGAATTAGTTAGTATTAAGATAAAACTCAGTGAATTATCTTTGCACAAAGTTGCTTTACGAAAAAAAAAACAATTAATAACATTCAGTTTTACATAAATATATATATATATTGAAGAAAAAACTCAAAACACTAATTACGCAATTTTAGCTGATGCGCCAATCAGTTTGTTTTATTTCTCTCTCACTCGTAAGATTCTGTGTAAAATATGTGAGTGTGAGAAAGATGAAGATATAAATAAAGTCCAATTCAGAATTTAGGTTTATCACGCATTTTGTTTGTGTAATAAATTATGTAGATTGCTTTGAATATTCTCTCCTTTAGAAATTATTTCAAAATATCGAATTGTTGAAGAATTAACAATCTCGACTGTGTATTAGCTAAATCCTTCAGAGAAATCACAAATTGCTTCACAGTCTCTGAGAATTCCCTAGAACCTTAATGTGATTCTACCGTTTGACGTATTAATTAATTTAATTAAATCTTCAAGCGCGATAAAACAAAGTCATGAGGATCTAATATTTTTCTGTTTTAATTTCAACTTAATATCGCATGGAAATGCAATGAATATAGTTTATAAAGTTTTTAATCTTCAAAAAATAAATAAATAAATAAATTTAATAGTCGAGTTTAACCCTTTAAAATTATTTTTTTTGATTCTAATTTTTTAGACAAAAAATTAGGAACACATGAGAGGTAATGTCAAATTTCCGTCAAAACGAATTGCTCCAAAATGTGAAGAGGATTTAAGGTAGAAACACATTAACATAACTTCTATTTTGTCTATAGATGCATGTCAATCACCTTTTGTCAAAATGCAGTAGACTCTCTCAAATTCGGACATTTGGGACCAAAATGTCAACCGAATTTGAGAGAAATTCGGGCGACAAATTTTTTGAAATGCAACGATTTTTTCTTCATCTGCATGCACACATTAGGTTTACATACTCATAATTATCGTAAATTTCATGAAAACCCTTTAATAAAGCAAAGTCACATCATAATTAAGACAAACCATGGTAAATTTAAGGATATTTGCTTCATTCTATAATCAAAATCAATCTTAAAAAATATCAACAAACATTTTTCGAATTTAACTGCCACCCGAATTAAAAAGTAACCCGATCTTAAAAGAGTCGAATTAGCGAGAGTCTATTGTATCGATGTTGTTATCGTTAACTATAACTAAAATTAAAAATTAAAGGGTAGACTCTCGCTCAATCGAGCGACAAATTTTGTTGACAATTTTCACGTTTGATTATGAAGCTAATTTGCAAAAATTCGCTGTAGTTCCTCTTATTTTATCATGATTCTTTATAATTGAGCGCTTTTGTGGAATTTACAATGACTTTGACGACCGAATCTCTCGATAATTTGAATGGCATTTTGTCCCATATGCCCGATTGAGAGAGAGTTATACTGTATTTAGGATTTTATACCTCCGGTCGGTAGAGTTTCATGAAATCAAAATTCGCGTCCCTTTCTTTTTCGAAATATTTGCGTAAGTCTATCCCAACTCTTTCGAACTTAAAATTGGGCTGAACTAAATTTAATTTGGAGTAACGTACAAAAGAAGAAGAGTACGAAAGAGTAGGATAGACATATTCAAAGCTTATAAGATAGAAATGGATTCGGATGTGAAATTTTGACTTTACGAAATTTTTCTGACCTAAAAGGTGTGCCAGAACCATGATCGAATTACTTTTCAAATCTGACAGTTATATTAGAAAGTTGTTGACATTTTTCACATCTTTGTTTTTGTCTATGATTGTCAAATGATCCAAATAAGCTCAAAAATTGTCTATTAATTTGTCTTAGTTGTATTGTTAATTTTCATTATTGTAGGTTTTCACGTAATTTACAATTATAATGAGAGTGTAAAATGTAAAGAATCTCAGCTAATTGATGTGATTTCATAGATAAACAAAAGTGTTAGATTTCAAATAATTTCACGCCCGAATTTTTTCATTCATCGGATGACATATCGGTTCCTAAATCTCCGAATTTGAGAAAGCCTACTGAGACCGCTTTTTATAGCATCATAGAGATTTTACTCTGTATTAGAGCTTAATTTCCATAATTGTGTCATATGGGAATGTGTTTACTTCTTAATCAATTAAATATTAAAGTGAAAACAAAAGTCTGATAACTGAAATATGATTATGTTCTATTTTAATGCGTATTAACCATTGAAATTTCGAAAGATTTTCAGAATTTTAGTAAATAAAATTGTTTATCCTAAATTTTAATGCTGCTTTATTTGAATGAATCAAAATGCGAAATCAAATAATTTAAAATTAATTCATTAATAAAGACAAATTGCGCATTACCATCAAATGTTTTTTTTTAAGTCTTATTTTCCAATAAAATTACTTTACAAGAATAGGTAAATTTATTTATTGAAAAAAAGAAGACCGTTTTCAAATAATTACAAAATTTTAATGAGACTAAATTTTTGGTCCATTTGTTGTCACCTTAATGCAACGAAAAAATTTATTTTATAAACAATATCGCAGACTGTTCTCTTTATTTACTTTTATAAAGTCTCGAATGGTATTAAGACAAGGGCTTTATGATTTTTGCAAACAAATGAGGAAGTTATAAAAATAAGAAAATTCTAATAGGAAATGTTACTTTTTTTCTTGTACAAACCCCAATAGAAACCAACTTTTTTTTTAATGAGTTTTTGCCGCAAAATTTCAAGATATCCCCCGCAAACCACCAATTTGAGCCTGGAATAAACAAAAGTAGAAGAAAAACTACTCACGTTTTTGGTAGCTTGAGCGGTTCAAAGTAAGTCCTCTGGAATGTCTCATCCACAAAGACACCGTTCTTGCTGAAGCAGGTGAGATAGAACTCCCCGGTGGTGGCGTCATATGTGATCTGCATGTGCTTCCTGGACACAAAGATGTTCCGCCCGATCTGGTAGTTGACTGTAGACTTGGAGGATTGGCGTCCGATCACCGTCACCGCCTCCTTGATGTACAGTACATTGTCTTTGTTGCTAAGGCGAGCAATATAGGGGCCCGCCTTGAGGTCCATGGGTTCCTCCTTGGGCGTCCCCACGAATGTCCCACTTCCACCCTGTCCCGAGGGTGCTCCCAGCTCTCCGGAAGCCCCCTCGGCCACCTCCAACACCTCCTGCTGATGATGCTGCTTCACACCTCCAACCATTGTTTCCCTGCCAAACAAACATTCATCTGGCTGGTGAGAGGTCCAATGGTGCCCCCACGGGGTGCTGAGTGTGCAAAAAAGGCCGCAAAATGCACTAAAATGGACTTTTTTGCTAACTTTTTCCCACACTCAACACGTGGTGGAGGCGAAAAAACAGCCCGAAAAATCACCCCAAAGCCCACCCAGACCCCCAAACTACCCATCACTCTGTGCAATGCACCCCCATGACCACATTTCACTTACTCTTGAGTCAAGCACTTGCGATGGGGCTCAAATATTCCACTATTTCAGATTTTCAGAAATCTCTGTGTGTAAACACTCTAAACAAAACAAACAGAAGAGAGAAGAAGAAAACACGAGAATATAACCTCAAAATGTGGGGAAAATTTTTATAGCAAACTGTCACTTCAGCCACTTTGGCGCTGCAATCGCCAAAGAGATACATAATGCCTCGATAGTGGCGCCACAATTAAGAAATGGCGCGAAAATGCAAAATAATGGCCAAGATGTCTGCAAATTGAATTTGCTAAAATATAATTTTTTTGTTAAATCTAGATCACTGCGATGAAAATTACTCCCTACAGACTTTTATAAGAATATGAATTACGAAAAAGTACAAAAAAAAATACCAAACTTTAGCGTGAATTTCAGGGATTTCAGGATGACAATTTAAAAATTCTCGTTAGGGAGCCGCCATAATGGAATTTTCTAAAAAATTTTAATTGGAAATTTTTAATGTGGAATTTCGTCACTGTTGCTGCGTTTTAGCATTTAAGAAAAATAGTAATGAAGATCTAAAGTTCATGCCAAATGCCTCGATAACAATTATTGTATCACCCAGCCAGCCACATGTTTCCCATGTAAACAAATCCCATTCATCCAGTTTATGTCGCCGCTTCCATTGGATATCTCGGCCAGTTGCGCAGTGTCTCGGCCAGAGTGGATCAGTTGAGGTCAGCGACTGATCGTGTGCAGAGGCATCGTCATGCTATCGATAGCAGTGTCTCTTGCTCTGCTCTTTGTTAGTACTCTGGCCCAGTACGCTATCCCAGAACCCGAAGTCATCTTCTACGAACCCCGTGGTTTCAGAGTCTCAATACCAGCTGATCCAGATATTCGGCTTTTTGGCTTTCACGGTGCTCGAAATCGTGTTGTAGAAGGAACAGCAGCTGGTGCCTGGAATTCTGATGTCACCAGAGCTACTGATGGGAAATTTATTTATGAAGATTCTGAGACAAAGTTCCAGAATGGGGACTTCCTGAGCTACTGGGTGAATGTGATTCTCCACAATGGACAGAGTGCCAATCTGCTTGATCTGAGGAAGACTGCTGATGGTAAGACATGTTTTCCTTCGCGCTATCTGCTTGCAGAGCTTGTTTTTTTTTAACACTTTTAACTGGTTATGTCTTTCAGAATTCCGTCCACGCACTCATAACTCGTTCCCAGTGTGAGTATCATCTCAGAATTCTACTTTAACAGAGAATGCAATTACCACTTCCAGTGAGATGGAAATTTCTGATAAATGTGAATCACCATGTGATCTCTTGGTCAAGTTTGCAAAGGTTTAGGTCAAGGAATGCATCTAAATACCAAATCAATTAGCAAAGAAGATAACAGTGATTTATTTTTGGGAAATTCAGACAATCAAGAGAAAAATACTGAAACGGAATGATGAGGAATTCCCCAAAAAACGCGAGTATTCAAATGAGTCAAAACGTAAAACAGGCGGGTTTTTGTGTGTGGTGCTTTAATACGAAAAATATGTTCAGAGAGTTTTTTAAGAGCGATATTTACTGAATTATGTACAATGTAGCTGAATTAAGTGCTTTAAAAAGAATTTTAGTATATTTCTTAAAAACTTTACATTCAAAACTTTGTTATATAATCATGAAAATACATTTGAAAATTGATATAATTTTTTTTATTAAAACAATGATGAATTAATCATTAATATATAAATATCGCCGTTAGTGTTTGTATCATAATTTTATCGATCTGTGATAATTCTTTTTAATTAATTATTCAGCAAGACAAGTAGAAGAAAGTGCCCATGCTTTACACGGTCCCAAGTTTTATAATAATTAAATTTTTCTTATGTTTCTCAATAAATGTGACTTATCTCTTCTATTTTTTGAAAACTAGGGGAAAGTGTCTTGTGTTTAAAATATACTGCGGAGTCATATTTATTCAGAAACATAGGAAAAAATTATTCATTGTAAAGCTTGGGACCGTGCAAAGCATGGGCACTTTCCCCTAAGGTGAATGGCTTTAATTAGATTAATGACAATGAAAAAAGATTACCGTCAAAAGTCACTCGTCGCAGTAATTGATATATCAAAGACTGTTTTATAATATAGAAGAAAGTATCGAAGAATTTTGTTTATTCTACTCTTTATACTTCTTAAAACAGAATTACATAACTAACGTGTTAACATATTAACAATGGCGTTACGAATAATATGACAAAAATATTTTTATTTCAAACTCGAGATGTTCAAGCAAATATTTCTTTTAGATATTTTTTTCATAATTTTTTGTTACTTTTAACTTAACTTTAGAAAATAATTTATTTAAAAAATCCACAACAAATAAGGTTCAATATCGGTTCAACCCTCTTAAAATTGCGTGGCAAAAAAATAATAAAAAGAAATTATAAGTACAAGTTTGTATTATTTCCTATGTACATAGTAAATATTTAAGCTCAAAAGTGACAAAATTTTTAAACTAACACATTGATGAATGATTGTTATTATTTTTTTATATTTTCAATTTTTTAAGCAAAAAAATCGTGACATTAGAAACCATAATAACTATACATAATAATTTTCATTAAAACGAAAATTATCATTCATTGATATTGTCAGAATAATTATTTAAATTTTTCGGGTTTTTCGGCTATTTTTGTTCTTATCCTTCATAGAGGCAAAAAATACGCTGAATCAGACTCTGTTGGATTTTCTAAAGTTAGATGTAAGACGTTTTACAAATTTTATTTACCGGTTTAATTTTTTTTGTTAATTTTCGATCTGTAAAGAGGGTCTCGTCCTTAAAGGGTTAAACAGTGCAAATAAACCTTAAAAACAAAATATTCAAAATATGACAGTTATAAAAAAATCTGACATTTTTAAATCTTCCTTTTCCCAAAATACATAAATTTGCAAATAAAATTAATAGGCAAACTGTGATAAATTTCAGATATGTAGCATATAAACCCCAAAGTTTGAAGTTTGAAGAAATGTTAATACTTTTTAATATAAATTGAAATTATTTGTTAATCTTTCAAAATTTGTTGTGTCTGGAACTTCAAAAGTAGTTCTTCTTACTTATCTTACCTAAAATTCTTTGAAATACATTTAAAAAAGAATAAAAATATAGATAATGCTTTGTGTGCAATATCGGACACCAAGTTTTTCGAAGTGGATTGATCTTTCGGAACATTTTTCAAGGATTTCTACAGAATTTCATTCGTAAAGACGACACTCCTTTTATCCTTGGTATTGTTGGCATTTTCTAGAAATTAAAAAGAAATTTGAGAATTTTGAGAAACAAAAGAAGTGTTTCGTATTGCAAATTGTCCGAAATTTGGCACGGTAACTTTGAAAATCGCAGAGAATACCTGTAACTATTAAAAAAGTAGAACAATATTTAAAAAATGAGATTTTAGGGGTTAAATAAATTATTTAATAAATTTTAACGACAAAAACTAAAATATTAAAAATATGGATATAAACCATTTCAGCAACTTATGAGGGTGAGATTTAGTTTTTTTACTAAGAAAAATGAATTTTCTTTCATTAACTTTTAGATATCGACTTGTCAGAATGTCAGAATATAATTCGAATATAAGTCAATGTTTTGCAAAATTCGTTTTTTTCGCTTTTCGGGTACTCCTTGACCTTCCTGGTAAATATTATACCAGAAAGTCAGTTATTCACAAAATTATAGGGGTTTCAAATCTTAACTGTGTTATCACACTTGCACATTAAAATTTTAATATGATTGACATTAATTGTCGCTGGTGAGAGTCCAAATGTGTAATTTGTGTGTTTGAATTATTTTATATTCAAAATTTGATCTATTTGTTGATAAAAAGGTAAACTTGGCCAGCAAAATTTGATATAAATTGATTTATAGCATTAATGCGAAAAATTAATGCGATTTTCTCTTTAATTTTTTAATGTGAAAAATACTTATGCTTTAGGTAAATTTAAACTTATTTTTGTAGGCCAAGTCCACTTCTTTATAAATAAATAGAAAAACCCCAAATATCAAGTGACTCAAAGACACAAATAACAATTTGGACGCTCACAAGCGACAATTAATGTGAATCGCATTAAAATTTTAATGTGAAAGTGTGATAACGCCGTAAAGTTGTGTTATTCGTTTTATATTCTGAGCTGTCGATATGAATTAACTAACAATAATAAACTACTGGGGTAAAACATTCGTTTAATAAAATATTGAATTTGGTCGTAATATGAAAATAAAATTATACACAATTTTTTTCTTAAAATTAGAATCTTAAGTGCTTGCAGAGAAATGAAAATCTCTTAATTTTCATTTTGCCAAAAACATGATGATTTTATTTATTTAATTTTTTTTTTGGGTACTTTATCATTAATTGCAATAATTTATGCCTTTCGTATTTGTCTATAAATCACGAAAAGACGATTATATCGAGCCAAATATAAGCAAATAAATTATATTAACTATTGTAATTTTAAGAAATTTATGTACAATGTTTATTGATTTTTTTTTTAAATTTTCAGTCCATCTTCTATAGGATTTGAAGTGCCCACTCCTGAGGTCAAGCACTTCTCTCGAGGTTTTGAGGTTTCAATTCCTGCTGAAGAAGGCATTTCCCTGTTTGCCTTCCACGGACAGCTCAACCAGCCCTTCACAGGACTGCAAGCTGGACAATGGGCCTCTGACATTACGGTACCCACGGAGGGTCGCTTCCGGTTCACAGAACGCGCTACAAAGTTGAAACCTGGCGATGTCCTGCATTACTGGGTCCACGTTATCTTTAACGGATTGGGATACAATCTTGAGGGTCAAGAATACCGTGTCCCTGATGACGGAACAGTTCCAGCGCCATCGCCTTCTCCTATTCCTAGACCTACTCCTAGACCTACGCAGACCATTGTGCCTATAACTGATGCATCATCTTGTCAGAAATCTCCAACTGTGCTAAAGGATGGCAGTCATCCATGTGCTGGTGAATTAATCTTTGAAGAAGAATTCTCAGGACGATACCTGAGTGATAAATGGGAGGTGGAAAAAAGATTTGGATCAATTGATCCGGACAACGAATTTGTCATTTATCTCAACAACAGTGAAAATCTTCAAATTACCGGAGGACAATTGAGAATCAAGCCTACATTCACGGATAGTGTCTTTCGGAATAGATTTACTTTGGATATCACTGAGTAATTTATTTAATTTAAATATTTCAGAGTAGAATTGAAGAAGAATATCCTTTTCAGTTGTACAGGAGAGTTGGATTCTCCAGCTTGCAGTAGATCACGAGAGAAATACCCTGATATTCTTCCTCCAATCATTTCCGCCAGGATCAACACAAAGTCTCATTTTCACTTTCTCTACGGGAAAATTGAGATACGAGCTAGACTTCCGAGTGGAGATTGGATATTTCCAGGTAGGCAGTCTTTTCCCTCTTCTGCTGACCATCAAGAAATTTGAAAATATTTTTTTTTTCTTTAATCCCAGAACTGTTTCTGGAATCTGCAAAAAATACCTATTCAGCAGAAAATCTTCAATCTGGTCAGATGCGAGTAGCTTTTGCATCAGGAGGACCCTGCAATTCGCAAGATTTGTTCCAAGGAGTCTTGCTGGATTCCCGAGAACCGTTCCGAACCAAGAATCTCTGTGTGAAACGGCACACTTCCGGAGGGAAATGGGCTGATAGTTTTCATACCTACACTGTGGTATGGACTCCAGAAAAGATCTCCACTTTCGTAGATGATAAATTCAACTGTGAAGTTCTCCCAATTGACGGATTCAACACGCATGTCCTGGAAGATGGACAGAAGTATCCAGGAGCGAATAAATGGCTCCAGTGGGGTGAATCGAAAATGGCTCCATTTGACCAAGAATTCTTCCTGACGTTGGGATTGGGAGTTGGTGGACACAATGATTTTCAGGATGGTAAGTTCTGCCGATTAGCTTGGAGTAACACCTCACCCAGAGCTATGAGTCAATTCTGGCAGAAGAAAAGGGAATGGACACCCTCCTGGGAGACTCATAATCCTGATCTTCGCGTGGATTATGTACGTGTTTATGCCATTTAGGAAAGCCTTAGAGTTTTTATTTAAAAAATAAAAAAAAAGACTTGGATTTTTTCAAATAATTTTATAACTAAATACGATGTTTCATTGATGTTTCAACATTTCCTAATAACTTTTCTCCTCTGCTTATCAGCATCATAAAATCTAGATTACTGCAGTGGACAATAATATAAATATTTGCTAAATGATCCCCCTTATCTTCACATTCCTTCTCTTCCTTGTCACTATGAATTTTCAGTGATTTGTCATGGATTTATGTAGTTTGTAAACCTTATCTTGTTGAGACTGATTAGGCAAAATCACCAAAACCAGTAACATTTTATCATGCTCGCAGATAAAGATTGATAAACTCCCTATAAAATCGTTCCCGTCCATTGGAAAAAATTTTAGTTTGTTCTGTGAGTACCCAGTGCAAAGATGTCCAGTTACCCTAAGTACTGCATAAATTGCCCAAATTGCTTCCATTATCCCAATGGACCACCAACTGAGGATATCATTCATCTGCCAAATCATCCACCGCACTACCCACCACATCATCCGCCGCACCATCCACCGCACTATCCACCCCAGCACGTGCCTCCACATGTCGATCCACCCTTCCATCCACATGACCCCATGAACCCGTACTGCCCATGCAGCTACTGCCAAGGACATTCCGGCATCGCTCCGGCAACCTATAAGAAACCCACATAGCAGAATAAATGGAATTTTCATCAGGCAAAGGTGAAAGAAGGAAAGGCGCAAGCCCATAAATCTATAAACATTAATCGAGATTTATAAATGTGAGATAATTTGCAATAATAAAAGAGATGATAAGGAAGCTTAGCGATATCTTTTCAATTTTTTTTGTCATGAGGTGATTTTTTTTTAATTTCAGGTAATGATTGCGAAATCTTTTACCAAATGAAGGCTAATGTTTTCTAAAAGTGTTTTTCTGTTTACTTCTGCATTTTTTTTAATTTAAGGAGCATGCTCGTAATTTATATGTTAGGGAGAAGTGGGGAACTTTTAAAATTAGGCTCTTTTCTTTTCACCCATTTTTAAATGAAACTGGACCATACCATGAGGTAATTTAGCTCCACAAACGAATTAGACAGCCAATTTACATTATGATAAGACTCAACTCCAGTTAAAAATAGAAGAAAGCAGCGTTACTTTGAAAGTGTCCTAATTTAAAGGTGCCCCACTTCCCCTTACAGAGTTTCGTAAGAAGTGCATGAAAATTAAGCAAATTAAGTAAATTAAGCATTATTATTTACCCGATTTACCTGATGCAATTTGCGATTAATGTTTATTGAAAATTAAGAATTGTGTTTTTCCCTTTTAACCGCCGAAATTAATTTTATAATTCATACACTGAGAGAAATCCGAAAAACTTAAAATAACATTCCGGAAATGTTAATTTTACCCTGCAGTATTGATCCGAAATCGGTGTAAATATTATGCTTTTTAGGTGTATTAGGGGTTAAAGTTACCCTTTTTAATATCATTTTTACCCTTAAAAAGGTGTAAAATTAACATTAAAAAATGTTGATATATTTTTTCACCTAAAAAGTGTCAAAGTTATGAGGAAAAAAAGTTAATCGCACCCCCGTTTTTTTCTCAGTGTACTAATTTTATGAATTCGTGTGCTCTAATCTAATGAGATTTCTTATTTACTCAAAAATTACTTTAAAATAATTAACGAAAAGTGGTTACTTCATCCTAATTCAAACTGAGCCGGTATAAAATCATTAACCTGACAGAAACAACAATAAATTGAGATCATTCAAGCCAACATTATTAGCTCATAAAATGTTTTGCACATTTTACAGAATGTAAAATAAGTATGGTAGTATATAATTTAAAACAACAAAATAGAATAATATTTATTTTATCACTTTCTCCTAACCCACTCCCAGTGCGGCCATCGCCGTCTTAGCGTCGAGACCAATCTCCAGGACAAAGCTGTGGAAAAATCCCTGCTCAGTTACAGTTAGGGTGAGGTGAGGTGAGGCTAATTTGAGCTGTGTGACTACATTGATATACGATTTCTTCGGATGCTTCTAAAAGAAACTGGGCTTTAACGTAATAAAATTTAGATATATAGACAAAACAATTGTGGATCTGAATAAAATAATTGCAAGGCACTGCTTTCTTTAGAAATATGCGAAAAAATCATATATCAATACAGCCCCACAGCTCAAAATAGCCCCACCTCCCCCTACAATAATTATACTATGCGTCAAAATTTACCTTTTCGTGGGTGTCAAGAGTGCCAAAACTTGTTAGATGGTCATTTAATTAAGGATCTCCAATCTGAAATCCGTTTGTCCGGATCTTGTCTAGATTTTTTTAAATATGCTTAAGTTTTTCGGTTTTGTAAAATTCAAAAATTTATATCTCCGGTCCTAAAATATGCGATGGTAGTCATATTAAGCCAAAACGGCGCTTAATTTCAAAAAATCAAGATTCATTACACATTTTCCTTACAAAATTTCAGCAGAAGAACTTTATAAAAATGATTATAATTAGGTTAATAAAATTATTAATTAAATTACTAAAAGATACTAACCTTTACTGATTGAATATAAATACACCGGAGACAAATTTATTGAGTGGAGCTATAATTATTGCCACCCGAAAATCGTCATTTTGATAAAGGTTCTATAACAGTACTCACAGTTCTAAAGGGATCTAATTCAAATGGCAATTTTTCATATTGGTTTGATAATATCTTCAAATGATTTTTTTTATTTTTTTTCTAATTTGTTTTTCAAAGTTTTTCCAGTATGAAAAAGTGGAGCTATGATTATTGCCAGCAGTGTATTAATGTTTTCAATACAAATTCTTATGTATTTTTATTTCTTGTACTCAAAAAGAAAGTTTATAATAATTCACTGATTATTGTCGTCTTCCTCACCACCAAAATGATTTTGACTAAAGTGTGGAGTTCTAATTTTTTTTTAAATAAATTATGTGAAGCTTTGTCTATTCTTCAGTTTGTATGCTGTCTTCATAAATTGTAAAAGATGCACATAATAGTTTCCGGTCTTCTGGGACTATCATAAGCCCATGGTTCCGTAAAGATGTTGTTTTTTTCTCTTTATTTTCCAAAATCAACGGCTTTTACGTTTTTTTTATTTTATCGAATGTTTTAAGATAAAATACGTAACCAAAAAATTCGTCTTCTTCGATTATATTTTTCGAGAAAAAATCTAAAGCACAAGTTATTTATAATATTAATCAAAACAAGTCAAGATTAGATTATTTTGAAAGGTCTTAAAATACCAAACACGACAATATTAATCATAAGTGGTAATTTAAGTTTTTACTCAAAATTTGCTTTGTTTTTTGAGGGACTAGAAAAGCTAAAAGGTGAGATGTCTATACTTCTGAGTGTCAGAAAGTCCATTAATAAGTCGATATCTCCTAAACAAATAATTATTTTAATTTTATTCTTACAACGATTATCGTCCTGTCTCTATAATGTGTTAGTACTCTTTTCTCGGAAACTTTTGTCAAATGATTCTTTTTATTCTCGGATAAATTGTAGAACTTGTAAAAATAATCTTAAACGTCTTAAACACAATTAATATAATATTATTTCTTTTTCAATTCTATAATTCGTTTCAAAACGACTTGTGATACGGCTATTGTAGACTTATCTCATCGAAAAAAAGGAAGAAAACATGAATGATTAATAAGCAATCATTATCAAAGTATTTACATAGCAATAAGCAATTATAGTAGGGGAAAGTACTCTCCCTTCGAACGTTCATGCCTTCGAATAATGTGAATTTTCTTTTATTTTTTCTAAGAAACTTACACATTTCTATTAAATATTAGTTAGCTTGTCATCGAATATTTATAATTACGTGATAATTATGTGTAAGACTCTTAGGAAAAATAAAATAAATTCACATTATTCGAAGGCATGAACGTTCGAAGGGAGAGTACTTTCCCCTAGATATACCAATGATTGATAATATCATTTCCAATCATTGCATGCGTGGTAATGGAAAGTGGTGTTGGTTTCCTCTAACAAACGTGATAATAGTCACGATTCCGAAAATTCTGCAATATTTAATTGGCTTTAGGGACCAAATAAACTCGAGCTGATCCTCGCAAATATTTAGCATGTTAAATTCGGCAGTAAAGAATTAGGTATAAGAAATTTATGCAAAGGACTCCCAAAATCGATTATTCTAAGCCCTCGGTGTATGGCAGTTTGGGGTAAATTTTTACATCCAAATTTTACAGGCTATTATTCTTGAGGATCAGCTTGAGTCTATCTGGGCCATCTGGGTCCATACTAAATTCTTCTTACTGCGGAATTAACGCTGAGACGCCGGTGGACGCATAAGGGGGAGTGGTTAAAATAAAGAATGAGATGAAATCAATTCAATTCAATTTAAATTACGGTTTGGGTTTTTCAAGATTAAAGTTAAAAGACAGCTTGTGTCTCAACCGAATTAAGCCATGTTAGACTCCCTAGAATAAAATAATTATAAATAAAATAATAATAAACTGGTTGTTATAAACTTATAAGTAATTTTTATTTGAAATTCAATTACATTACTTCCAATTTATTTTGAGTGATCGTTTCACTTATTTGTAAATCGGTTCAAAACGGTTAAGAACTATTAAGCGGTAAATGATGAAAAAATACTTTTGAGGTATACAGCATCTAAGTCACGAATTCGAGCATTGCCCATAGATGGAATGCTTTGCCACAATTTTATATTGAGAATCGGACAATTAATGTCTTACTCTATCCTTTCATTTCTCTAAAGAGAAATAGAAATATTTGAAATCTTTGAAACCAAATAAAAAGTTTTATTGATGCACTAATAAATTTAGTACGAGTTGCCTGTTGAACTATTAAATTTTTACAACATGTATTAAAAAACTGCTGGAATATTATATCAGTCTGTAAAAGTAAAGAAGAATTAAATCTCAAACATTGTGAAAATTCCAAAAGTTTTTATTAAAAACAGCAACTTATAGGAGAAATAAAATATCTCTGAAACATTCAATGTCTTCCAAAACATTTTGCAACTTTTTTCCCCACTTAATTCGCAATCTTTTGTCGCTAAACTAAAAATCTTGCAATAAATTATGGGTCTGTATGCTCGTCTGAAATCTAGATATGGTATTTCCAGCCGGATTTGCAAACGATATTAAGATATGGCGCTTTAATTGCCTGTTTGTGGGTGTTTTTTTTCCTGAAAAAAGTCATCACGCCAAAATCGCGATAAAAATGAAAAAGTGTAAAAAGATAAAGAATTTACATTTTGTCTCAAAATTGCTCAAATGATCGATTGTCTCCATGAATTTGAGTTTCTATCACCGGCCGAAGGATCCGAAAATACCAACATGACCAACATAAAGTGTTCGCGAATGGTTCGTCGAGCATTGACCATCTCGACGTGAGACGTTTTGAAATGCTTGTGGATGTCTCAATATTTCCAGTCTCAACCAAGACTTCCACCTCCACTTCTTCAGCGCCTTCAGTTGCTTCCCAGCTCTCCATGAGACTGCATCGCGTTTCCAGCCGCTGAAGAAAGTCTTGAGTGAGGTGCGTTTGGTTTTCTCTTGGGACGTGGCCACAAATCAAGAGTAAATTTTAGAAAAACAGGAATTGCTCAAATCTTCACACTACTGCAGGATCCGTCCAAGTGAGTGGCTCTTTATTAAAAACGAAAACTCCAAGTAAAGAATACTGAAAACTGATGAAACTGCTAAAATGATTAGCGAGAGATTTCTCAATTTTCACTCCGTGACCTTTACTGAGTTGCACATCGTGTAGATTGAAGATTAATGTGTTTTTTGTGGTATACAAAATATTGTGTGTGATATTAAAGATGCTACGATGTGGTTTTATTAATGAACATAAAATCCAACCGTAAAATTCTTGAAAACTTCAGTTAAACGATAAAACTGTTCGCATTCACTAATTTTTTCAATAAAACGAAAAACCTCAATCTTGAATTCCAAGACGATAGAAAATGTCATTAAAACTCGGATTTGATGATAATGAAAAAAGGTTGTTGCTGAAGTGGTTATATTTTAGCGTACATCAAAACGTCTTTAATTTGTTTAAATATGTACACACTGATAAGTGTGCAATGCATGTGTTGAAAAGTATTTTATTATAAATGTATTTTTTCTTCTTTTTAAAGCATTATAATAAGAGTATTCTTATTATAATAATTATAATAAGAATAAGAGTTTTTCGTTATTTCCCCTCATTTCGTGTTTTTGTTCAAAAGTTTTAAACGGTTGTTAAAACCATTTCTTTATCGTTGTTTATAAAAAAAAAGTTTCAAAGTAAAATATTTAAAACTAGTGATATTCAATGAATATTGAAAAGAACCAAGTTAACTAAGAAGTCAACTTCTTTTTTTTTTGCAATTTAAAGTTATAATGTCATTAGTTAGTCATTTACCCAAGTTAGATATCATTTTATTTTTTTAATGAAAAAATAAAATAATTTTGGTATATTTTTGTTTAATAAATATTCATAAAGTGGATATCTTCTATGATAAAGGCCATAATTAGAGATTCAAGTAAACAATTTTATTTATACTCTTTGTTCTGTAATTTTTATTGTTGTTTTTTTGTACTTCTTTTCTTTCAAGTTCAACATGTGAATAAGCTAATTATTTTTCCGTTTCACATAAATTCCACTGCACTTTTATGTTTTGTAATCTTCAATTTTGCAATCAATGCTTTAAGTGCCATTTAAAGTAATTAACGGTTCAGTAATCTATGACACCAAGTTAGTGAATTGTGAGAATTACAATAAAAAAAAGTGTTAATTTCTTTTCAATGACGAGTGTAAAATTTATTACGATAATATACTGCAAATAAAAGACTAAAAAATTAATGAAAAAAACATACAAAATAAATATTTAACTCACTTACTTTGCACGGAACTCACATTTCCCTTGAAAAGAAAAGTTCGAAAATTTATTTTTTTTTAATCTGAGATAAATCTTTTAGCTTTAGATCCCATAAACGATTTTAAAAACCTAATTTTAATTCTACGATTAATTTCTCAATTCTGATACAAAGAAAGCTCAAAGATTTTAATCAATTTATTTAGTATCAAAATTATAGATTTAAAAGACATAAATATAAAGGTTAATGAAGTTTAATTTTACATAAGAACGCAATAGGGGAGACCAGGGTAGAATTACCCAGCAAATGAAATTTTTCATTGCGTATAATTTGTACAAAAAATGTTTGTACTAGGCTGAAAAATATTTCAATGAAAAGGGATGTGTTTACTTCGAATAAGTAGTGGTTTCCTCAATATTCCTTCTAAAGCAGGCTATAACATCCCAATGCATTGTCTAATAACATGCGCGGCTAATTCTACCCCGGCCTCCCCTAAATATCTTTAATCCTTTGAGGACGATTGGAACACCGATGTTCCAAATTTTTTTCTACGGGCTTTTAAAATTGTGTTCTGTTCTAAGAAGTCAGAAAAAGTGATTTTTACTGACTTCCAATTTTTGATCATCTCGTCCTTAAAGAGTTAAATAGTTTTTTTTCAGTTTCAAAGTTAATCAAGAAGACTTTTTAAAATGTTATTGAATATTAATTTATGTAATAACTATTTTTGTACAAACTTCATTTTAGAGTATATAATTATAAACAGTTTTTTTTAATCGTTCAAAATTATCCCTTTGATCGTTGAACAATGTTGAGCTCGGTCATAGAACCTTTCATTCGAGGAAGATGTAAAAGTGTTTTCGTCGCTAAATTTATAGAATTTTGCTATAATTTTAATATAGAGTAAAATTTGGAATTTCGGACAGCATGATATTCCGGACAAATAAATTTAAAGTTCGGACAAATCTTTTAAGGTTTCGAAAAAATCAATTAAATAATCTTCAAAGTATCCTAATTGCATAATTAAGTTAAATTATTAATTAGATTATCAAAGTCCGAACATACTGTAAAAAAAGGTTTTTTAGGCAGACAAATGGATCTTGTTTCTAAGAAGGATATTGTTTACCAAATTGATAACAATTTTTCTTACATATTATATGAAAAAAACCTTCTTTTGACAAACTTTTAAGAAGATCTAGTTGCCTGCCGACTTGACGAAACTTTTCTACATTTTGTATGGAAGAATACACTCATATTCTTACAAACTTTTTTGTCAATTTGACAAAACCTTTTTTCAGAATACCAATTGATTTGTCTGAAATGCCGCGTTCATCGGAATTCTAAATTTTATCCTAATATGCTTCACAACTCTCAGATAAAGAATCCTAAATATTTAAGTTAAATATTTAATGGCAAAATTAAAGATCTGAAGGGGATATTAAAAGGGAAGGCTTTCAGACTTCGCACACACTGGCTTTCAACACTTCATAATTTTCCCATCTTCTTTAATAAATCTGTAGGAGAATCGGGCACAGATTAACATTATAACTCAGTGAGCATCAAATGGCCATTACAAGAGGCTCCCTGAAGCTCTCAGTAACTTATGTGATTATGGTTTTCGATTAATTTTTCCGAATTTACCGCATTAAAATATTTAAATTTGTCATGTGACATTGTCATACTGTTACAAAATTCCCCTACTGGTATATTTTTTTTTAGAAAATGCATGACTTTAAACTAGCTATTAAAAGAAAAGATAAGTTAGATTCACTAAAAAAAAAATATTGGAAAATTATAAAATCTTGAAAACCAGAGCAGAGGAAAGTGCCCATGCTTGATACTGTAAAATGATGTCCAAGGTTTGTGATTATTTTCTGATAAACACACAAACCGAAGCGATTCTTGCACTATGACAAAAAAATGTCTCACTTAATAGGTTCATAATTCAACCTCAAATAGTTCCTGGAAATCCTTAGATTTTCTTCAAGAAGAAAATGGAAATTCAGTGGCGATTTTTATACAAGTTGGGTCCGGGGCCTTCCTGTATAATAATTGATTCGACAATTCGGAGGCCTATTTTCACTGCAAAAATTTCACCGGATACAAAAAATTGCACATCAATATTTAGACGAAACTCTAATCTATCTGCTTAAATCGTTTGTACGACTGGTTATTAGTTTTAAAATCACTTTTATGTAATTTTTCTAAGTCATGTTTTTATGACATTAGGGTGCTAGCAAATACCATTTTTTCACTTTGAGTCCATGAAAATGTCACTCTGCAATCTTAAAATTCAGGCAACAGGGTTGAAGGTTATGTCAATTGTCGATAAAATTAGCGGATTACAATAGGTGTAATTATGAAAGAATCACATCTAATGATAGAGTTGCCACATTAAAATTATCATTCATGAACCCTTCTTAAAATATGGGATGGACACAGATAGAATTTATGAATTTGGCACCACCCTCAAAAACAGGGTCCCCAAGTAAAAATATTTTTACATAAATATTAGTACTGATGAACCCTCTATGTGCCTATGATAGTAGTTTTTCTGAACAGCAACATTAATTTAAAATAAAAACTTATGAAATATCATATATAGAAATTACAGTTTTGGACCTATTTTTGATTTTTGCTTCCTGAAACTAGGAAAAAAGAGCTAGGATCCTAATTTTTTTTTAGGAAATGTGAGGCTTAGCACCAGCTACAGTAGAGTTCCCCAAATTTGAACATTTGGGGGGTATAGATGACATTTCTCACTCCTCAAATTTGAACAATATTTTCAAAAACATAACGGAATTCATGTGAAATTTACTTTCCCTAAATTAAGATAAACAACTTTAGAGAATATATCAATGTAATTTATTGTGAAATACATGGAATTGGTTGCGGAAGTTAATATAATACGATAATATTGAGGAAACATCAGAGAAAAATGGCACTACTCGCAAAACTTTCTTCACATAACCTCAAATTTTACATATTGAACTCAATCGTCGTTCAAATTTGAGGAACTCGACTGTATTGAAATATATTGCGATATGTCATAACTATTGATTAACGTAGGAAAAAAATAGTTATTATTAAGCTTGAATCGTATGAAGCATGGGCACTTTCCCCTATGTGCGACGCCTAAAAGCCTTCCCTTACTTTTCTGAATTATGGGGCTAAAGACGCTTCATCTATTCCAATATTGCCTCGAAATTATCTTCATTTGATGGTTTAAAATTTTTTTTCGGCTAGATTAAAAATTATAACAAACATAAACTGACATTTCTATTCTAGCAGAATTTCATTAATTATTTATTAAGTTTGTCATATTTGAGACTTTAAAATTAAAGATCTTTCTCGGGGAATATAAAATAAACTTTAATGACCGATTTTTAATGATTTAACGCTTAAAGATTGATCTCAGATTTGTGGGGATGATTTCTAACACCCGCAACTCCTTTTCTCAATATCGCTTCCAATTTTATTTTTTTACTAGGGGAAATCTTTCAGGCTTCGCACATACCCAGGTTTCGAACACTCCTTATTTTTTTCCATATCCCTTTAATGAATCTGACTTATGGCAATATATTTTAATAACTTGAACTAAATCACACATTTTCTGAAAAAAATTAAGTCAGATTCATTAAATGAGAAAAACTTTCATTTCCGTAGTGCCATTAATATTTACTCACTTAAAATATTTAGGGTCTTATAGCGTCCTCTGATTGGCTAGAAACAGGAACTAAAAGCTCAAAATTAACTTGTGATGCTTGTGATTAATCCCTTATTTTCTTCCTACAGAATGCTTTTCTTCCTGGTGGTGTACGTTGGCCCAATTGTAGTGGCTGGCGTGTCCTTGGCACTGCTCTACTTCATGAAATCCAGCAAAGAAATGCCCAAGAATTGGGATGAGTTCTTAACTGAGGCCTGGTTCCAGTACCACGGAATCCGAGGTCTTGCTGAAGACAGACTCAACAGTCGCTACAACGTCGTTGGTGAGTGCACTTTCACTTTCCATTTTCCTAGCCAGACAGTGCACTTCTTTATTTTAAATCCCAGCCAGGTAGATTAGTCAATCATGTGACCTTCCCAAAGAGTATTTCCAATTTGCAATTAGGTGAAAACTTTTGCCGAAATTTCCCTTTCAAATTTATAATGAGGTTTTTTGGGGTATTTGGATGCGAAAATAGCATCTCTTTTGGTATTATAAAATTGATAAAAATAGCACCTCAAAATATATGACCATCTCTCTGAGGTTGAAGATTGAGGGCCTAAAATATTAAGCAAGTTTTTATGCACCCCATCATCTTGATCACCTTGACTAACGAGAAATACACCAAATCTTTTGAATCACAATGTAACTAAGAGAAAAAAAGTCAACTTTAATGGTCTTCACAACAACAAAAAAGCTAGAGTTTTGCTCTCAACTTCTCTATAAGATAGATTTTCTTTTCTTTGCTTTTCCGCACTCATAGTTTCGAAATGTGCGAATGAAATATATAGATGGAATTAATGCGAGAAGTGTCTTCTTCTTCAAGGTTTCTTCTCTTGAGGAAATAATATTTGCAAATCACTCAAACGGAGAGATGTTGACTGTGAAAAAAGGCTGGAAATCGCGTGGCCAGTGAGAATTTACTTATGCAAATTCCTATTCAGAAAAGCTTTGATGCTCAACAATTTGCTAATTACGAGATGATAGTGCGCTTTATCAGCTAACGACATCAATCATGCTGATGTTCAATAGGCAATCGAGGTGATAACATCCAACAATATTTGCATAACGCCAAATTTTTTGTCCAGTTTATCAAGCGATAATTGAATTATAATTATTTTTCAAGAGAATTTTAAAATCTTAGCTTTTTCCTATAGATTAATGTTACTCTAACTAAATTATCTCTTTAGCAATTAATAAAAAAAAACCATTAGTAATTGTACAAACTTTTCATGGTAACGGAGAGTCTTCGATTGAAAGACTAAGTGCGAGTTCTTATTGGAACGTGACGGCATCTGAAGTTTGTCCAAACAAAAGAATAAAGAATACTAATTCACAATAACGGTAGTAGATTTGATTCTTATTCGTGGAATTGAAACGCTGAAACTTTATTTCCATTTACTCTATTGAATGACCTATTCACATTGAATAAAATTTTAGGGTTATTTTTGTAAAAAAAAAATGTCTAATACAGTAGACTCTCGCTAATTCGGCTCTATTAAGATCGGGCTACTTTTTAATTCAGGCAGCAGTTAAAGTTGAAAAAAGTTTACCAATATTTTTCAAGTTTTCGAATGAAGCAAATCTGCTCAACTTTGCCATGGTTTGTCTTAGTTGTGATGTGATTTTGCTTTATTGAAGGGTTTCCATGAAATTTACAATAAAAATGGCTATATAACGGCGTTATCACAATTGCGCATTAAAATTTTAATGTGATTCACATTAACTGTCGCTTGTGAGCGTCCAAATATGTTATTTGTGTCTTTGAGTCACTTAATATTTGGGGCTTTTCTATTTATTGATAAAGAAGTGGACTTGGCCTGCAAAAATAAGTTTAAATTTACCTAAAGCATAAATATTTTTCATATTAAAAAATTAAAGAGAAAATCGCATTAATTTTTCGCATTAATGCTATAAATCAATTTATATCAAATTTTGCGGGCCAAGTCTACCTTTTTATCAACAAATAGATCAAATTTTGAATATAAAATGATTCAAACACACAAATTACACATTTGGACTCTCACCAGCGACAATTAATGTGAATCATATTAAAATTTTAAAGTGCAAGTGTGATAACATAGTAAAATTAATAAGAGGAATATAAGTATGGAGATGAACAAAAAATCGTTGCATTTCAAAAAGTTTGATGCCCGAATTTCTCTCTAATTCGGATGACATTTCGGTCCCAAATACCCGAATATGAGAGAGTCTACTGTAATTTAGTAGATTTCTAATGCTTACGAGACTTGCGAAATAAATAATTTTATCAACGTTCTTTTGAATAACATTTTAAATGTATATTCGATGTTTAATAGTGAAAATATTTTAAAATTAATAAAAAATGGAGTATAACCTATGACTATATATATATATCAGCATTTAATTTGACATCATTTTAAAGTTTATGCTCAACTCAAATAAATCTTTAAATAAGAAGTTCTATAAAAGTTCCCAAAAATATTTTAAAAGAGAAAAGGTTTTATCACGAACGAAAAGAGCACAATTTGTCAAAAAGGATGTGGTCAATATTCTAAAATCAGCTCAAAAAAGTTCAAAAATTTGGCCATATAAATTTTGTGATAAATTTTCTAGTAATTCTGTTTGAAATATAATACTTGCTGTTGTTTGTAATAGAAGGAGCCCTGAATATTTTTGAGTGACTTCGGAGATCACTTTTAAAATTTTTAGTATAATAATAAACATTTCCTCCATTCCTAAAAACTCTTATAATGATCCTTTTAGGCTAAATATTTAATGTTCAAATGCTCCATGAATATATTTGAGATTTTAACCAATAACAAAAATATTCCTAGAAATCATTTCTCAATCTCAATTTAAATTTTTCCCAAACTCATGACTTTTTCGGACTTCAACCTAAGATTTTACATGCTTTATAATAAGGATTTTTAAGATTTGAAACCCTTTTAACTCTTAGGAAATTAGCTTTCCGGTATGACATTCACAGGGAAGGTAAAGGGTGTGAAGGAGTAGCCTAGAAAAAATCAAATTTTGTAAAAAATCGACTTAATCGACTTTTATTCTGACAAGTCGAAATGTTTTTTTTTTAATTTCATTTCTTGGTCTATTTCATTTAGATCAATTCAATTAATTAAAATTCTTCTTTTAAAAGCAATAAAGGAATATGTACAGTACATGTTAATTACACATTTTTTAGTTGAAAGGTTGTAATCGTTGTAATACATTTTTGTGTGAGCGTTATTCAGTAGTGGAATTCTATATAACAGTATGACAATGTCATATGAGAAATTTTAAAATTTTTATGTGGTAAATTCGGATAAATTAATTGGAAATTAGATTCACATTAGTCACTGGGAGCTTCATAAATCTCCTTGCAATGTTCGATGCTTATTGGGCTTTATGTTATCCCGTTCCCGATTTTATTTCAAAAATTAGACATATGACATTCTCATATCGTTACAGAATTCCCCTACAGATAAGAGGTTTTATTTAACCCAGTTCTCGAATTTTTCAAGTTTCTAATAAGCAATTTCACTGATTTTCAAAAATCTAAAAGAACAATTTGCAATAGGCACCATCCTCAATGAAAATGTTCCCAAATATTTTGCCTTTTAATAGGTAGCTGCATCATAATGGACGGTATCTTGATAAAAATGATCAGTAAAAAAATTAAAAGATTTTTTATTCAATGTTTAAAGCAAATCATTTTGGTTAATAACTTTAAACAATGATAATTTAAATTGGTAAATTAATTAAATTTGGTTAGCAAGAAAAACATTTTTGTTAAATAAAGAAATGGATTCTTGTGACTAAATAAGTCAATTTTGGACAATAAAAATCTATTTTAATCCTTATGAGAATTAGGAGTAGGCTTTCAGGCTTGGCGCTAGCTTCGAACATATTATATTTTTTCCCATATTACTTTAATGAATTTGACCTATCTATCGCAATGTATTTTAATAGCTAGTCTTAGTCATACATTTCCTGAATACAAATCAAATTCATTAAAGGAATATCGATCGCTCAGAATAAGAAACGAATAACTCGCAGTAGGCAAATATTACAGAAGAGCGATTTGAAGCTGAGATTTTACAGAGTAGGGCGAGTAGGGTATTTTAGATTTAAAATCTCTATAACTTTGAAAATAATTATCTTTCAAGTATAATATTCACAGGGCAGGTAGAGGGTATAAAGAAGTATCCAGAAAGCGAATAAAACGATTTTTGTAAAAAAAATCGAGTTGTTCGACTTATATTCTGACAAGTCGAATTAAATTTACCTCATTGACAATAGCAAGAAATCAAGTTCATTCAAAGTTTAAATAATAATTTAACAATTTCTCTTCTTGTTTTATGTGAACAGAATTAAAGTGCATTATTTATTTTTTTAAGAGACTTATCTAAAATAAGAGTCTCACCTAATAATAATAGAAAGGATAATTAGAATTATTCTCTAAGTCGATTAAAAATAATATTTAATGAGGTCGCAGTAGATATTTTTAAAGACGGTCCAAAAGATAAAAATATCATTTTAGGCGCGGTAGAATATATTCACTAAGCAGAAAAAAAGATTTCGTAAAATTTTACGTAAATGTTTGTGAATTCCTTTGGGAACTTGCGAAAAATTTGTACTTTTTTTTTTACAAACATTGATATTTTCTGTTCGTTTACAAATGTTTGTTTGTAAATGTTCGTAAACATACAAAAAAATGTTTGTAAAATTTTGTCACTCGTTCACAAATGTTTGCCAGACAAACAAAAATGTATGAACTAATATTTGTAAAATATAAAAAAAATGCTAAAAATACAAGGTTTTACGAACTTTTTAATAGGTTATACGATTTAGGAGCTTTTCGTAAGGTTCCAGTATTATTAAATAAATTATTAAGTGGTATTATTAATTTTTTTCTACCAAGCTTGATATCAAACGTATTTTGTTTTCTGTACTACTACCTGCACTACCATCCCTATAATAATAATTGTGCATTTTAGACTAATATTTTTGCTTATATTTTTTTATTTTATTTCCTAAGCTAATCTTAAGAATCCTAAGCTAATTTTTAGATATAAGGTTTATTCATATGCCTTAAGATCAACTGTAACATTTTTTTTTAATAATAATGATTTTTCAGATACTTTTGATTTAAGTAGCTTTGGTTTTTCTGGATTAAGAAACCCCCATAAGGGAAGGCTTCCAGGCTTCGCACACACTCTGGCTTTCGAAAACTTGATAATTTTCCCATCTTCCTTTAATGAATCTGATCTATTTTTTGTTTCAGAAAATATGTGACTTTAAACCAGCTATTAAAATATACCAAAGATAAGTCCGATTCATTAAAGGAATATGGGAAAATTATCAAGTGTTCGAAGCTAGAGTATGTGCGAAGCCTCAAAGCTTTTCCCCTCACGGTAAAAACTTTTGGACACTGACCAAATGGAACAAGTTTTCCTTGTAACAATTTTTTTTTTATCAATTTGTACCTCGAACCTCGAGAAGATATTTGTTTGTTCCAAAAAGTTTTCTTTACAGTTTTGTTACGAAATATAGTTACAATATTATTAGACTTTTCTTTTTGAACCGTTTTGATACGGTGGAATGTCTACAAATTTGAGTTGATTTCATTTTATACAAATTTGTTCCTGAAAATTGGAATAGAATTTGTTGCACTCGGCCGTTTTGTTCCCACTGTCAGGAACAAATTGGTACATTTTTGTTCCAAAAATTTTCGGTGTCCGTAGACGAGGTAATTTTTGGAACGAAATTGTTACTCATATGGGGAATGTTTTTATTCCCATTGTCGGGAACAAATTCCTGTAAAAGATTTCGTCTTGCAGTTAAGGCCTATACTTCAGTCGAGATGGATTTCGGTGGTGAAAGTTCATAAGGAACATCAAATAAAAATCAACTTAAGATTCTTTCAAGACTTTTTGATAATTACACTAAGGCTAAATCTCCAATCTGAAGTCGGTATAAGCCGGATGAGTAAATCAGTAAATTTAATCACAATTGTATTTAAAATATTTTTGAAAAATTCTATATTAAAAGTTCCAAATTACATATAAATATTATGATATTATTTTTAATAAATAAATATTTTTTTCTGCTTTTGCTAATCCGTCAATGTTCTCTTGAATTTCAGAACTTTTTAAGCAGCCAGGAAGAGTCGTTGTGATGACTGGAGGCAATCGTGGTATTGGTCTGAAGATCGTTGAGAAGCTTCTTGACTGCGACATGACTGTAGTCTTGGGCGTCCGAAATGTCGAATCCTCCAGGAAGTCAATTGCCAAAGAGATCCCTGAAGAAAAGACATCCGGGAAGCTATTCCTGGAGCAACTGGACGTAGGAACAATGGACTCCGTGAGGAAATTTGCTGCAGCCATTAAGAAGAAATATCGAAAGATTCACATTTTGATCAACAATGGTGAGATCTTAGATTGTTTCCTGACCGATTCTTCAGTATTCTCATGTATACTTATTTCAGCGGGAATCATGGCAGCTCCTTTTGCGCTCACTGACGATGGATTTGAAAGCCAGATGGCTATTAATTACTTGGGACATTTCTTGCTGACACATTTGCTGCTACCGGAAATTGTGGCAGCTGGTGAAGAGGATAGGCATTCCAGGATTGTGAATGTGTCCTCTTGCGTGCACCTGATGGGTGACATTGATTATGATAACTTCCACGGATCCAAGACTTACTATGGGGCAACAGCCTACAATCAATCAAAACTGGCTCAAATCCTATTCACCAAACACCTTCAAGTCCTCTTTGGTACACGTCAGCTTCCAGTCCAGGTTCATGCTGTTCATCCTGGCGTCGTTGATACTGATCTCTTTGTTCATACATCCTCAACAGTCATTCCTTGGTTCAAAAAAGCCCTCTTCAAGGTAATTTGGTAATCTTTAAACATCTTAAAAAAGTCTCATTCACCGTTTCTCCTTCCAGAATCCTGAACAGGGATCGAGAACAGTAGTATATGCAGCGATTTCTCCAAAATTGGAGGGCAAAGGTGGATCCTACCTCAGCAACTGTCGCCTCCACAGGACACATCCAATGGCCAAGGACGCGAAGGAATGTGAGAAACTCTTTGATTACACGCGGGAGATGCTGAAAATTGAGGATTTCGGCCGACCAGAATAACTTGTGATGGATTCTTTGAGGACAATAAATACTTTTTTTTATTCCAAAAACTTTATTTTCATTTATACTTTACAAAAATTTTATTTTCTGGGGCTGTGGGTTAAAGAATATTTTCCTGATTAATTTGGGAAGTGTTTTGGAATCTTCAGGAGCTTCCATCGTAATAAGAAAAAATCTTCTTGGTGATTTCGGATGAAGCCAGAACTGCTGGACTTTCTGGATGTTCTGCCAGGAAATCCTTTCCTTGATCGCAACACTTAGCCAGTTTAGGATCAAGTGGAATGCGTCCCAGGAATGGGATCTCCATGTCTTGGGCCATCTTCTCGGCTCCTCCGGATTTCGCTGGGAAAATAACTGATTGTTTCGTGCAGGATGGACATACAAAGCCTGCCATATTCTCCACAACACCAACAATAGGGATCTTCAGCTTTCGGCAGAAGTTAATTTCCTTCCGGACATCCAGAAGAGACAATTCTTGAGGCGTCGTTACGACAATCGCAGCTAATCCCTCTCGAGAGTTCTCCAGGAAGGACACTGTGCTCAAATGCTCATCCGAAGTTCCCGGTGGTGTGTCCACGATCAAGTAATCAAGTTCTCCCCAATCCACATCGCCCAAAAACTGCTTTATCATGCCATTCTTCTTTGGACCTCTCCAGATAATCGCATCATCTGGACTGCCTAGCAAGAATCCAATAGACATCACAGATAGATTTTCATCCACAAACACAGGAGACCATCCAGATCCAGATTGATGAACTTGTTCTCCAGCAACTCCAAAGACTCTTGGTTGGGATGGTCCACAGATGTCAATGTCCAGAACACTGAAGTTTTTCTCCGGACATGCATGAGCCATTGTTCGGGTCAGTAAGTATGTCAAGGTGCTCTTCCCTACACCTCCTTTCCCAGAGAGCACCAGAAGTTTGTGTTTGACTTCCCGGAGACGTTCAGTGACTACACTCAAGTAAGCATCCTTTGCTCCAGAAGCTTGTCCGGTGGAGCAGAGATTTTGATTTGGACAGCCAGCACATGCAGATGCTTTTCCAGCATCCTGACTTTCTACTCCAGGGCAATGTTCAGGTGGTGCTTCCATTTTACAAGAGATTTATCAGAACAACAGAAAATACAAGAAAAAGCAATGAAAATATTACTCAGATTACTCATAACCTCACTTTTTTGCACCAAGGAGGAAGCTTTTTCGGAAAAAATCAGGTGAGTACACTGTAAAAAACAAACCGATGATTAAGATAGATAGATAGATAGATAATTAGATAATTAGTTATGCTAGATATTTTTATTCCATTTATTGCTAAGAATTTTAGCGTTTTTGTATATTACAGTAGTTTAAAAAGGAATTCAAATGGAACAACCCGGCGGGACCAAAATACACAGTATACACGTCATACAATGTATTTACGACTTATTCGTGTAGGAAAGATACACAGTTACACATGTATAATGTATTTGATGAGTACTTTCTTGTCGTCCAAAAATACATGTACGGTAATATACATAGTATAAACTACGTAGGGTGAAAGGAACACTTGTTCGGCAGGGAACCCCTATTGGCAGCCTCGTGAAAATATTGAAATTTATTTTAAATAAACTATTTGTACCTAATACAATGCGTGTAATATGACGTGCTTTTCTTTGATCTATCTTTCCCTGTAACTTTTCCGTGATTTTATGAAAATTGAGAAATGTTTAACCCGTTTAACCCATTTCTTTTTCCGACGTGAAGAAATTTACCAATTCTTATGAAAAATTATAAGAAGAAGCTCCTACGAAAATACCTTTTTTCGTGTTTTTATCAATAAAAAGAACGTATAATTATTACATGAGAGTGAAAAAATAACCAAATTTTAGTGTCACACAAGGCTTATATCAATTTATTGTATTAAAATATATTTAATTATTGTGCTTAAAGGTAAACTCAAAATTCATCGCCTTCGGGACCTTTAAGCACGTTCAATTTGCCCACTTTTCTATGAGTTTGACACATTATGAAGAATAAGAAGAATTATAGAAATCAAAACAGTGCTTCTCTCAATTTTGTTAAAAAAGACGTGGAAAAATAAAAAAAAAGTATTTGTGAACGGGGAAAATTGATTAAATTGATTCGTGAGTGTCTCTTTAGTGAAGTGTAATGATATTTTTGCCTAGAACCTACATATTTCTGCGAAAATTTCGATATACTTCATTGTTTGTTTTCTTTTGCAAAATATAGCTGAATTGAAGAATACTCTCTGGGAAACGATGAAGCCAAAAAAGTGTTTGAAAAGATTGGCTTATCCTCAAAAGCCAATTTTTTTCCTAATTTTTAAAGCATTTTGAGAAAAATATTGTACAGATCGATAGCCCAATAAATAAGCTAATAGCCTCAATTTTTTAAAAACAAAAATTTTCAAAACAACAGAAAATATTAATGAGCAAAGTCACAAAAGTTCTTAAAGTGCCAATAGGTGTTCCTTCCACCCTATTTTGTTCCAATATGTAGCTCGTCCACGGTCACCGAAAATTTTTGGAACAAATTTGTACCTCGTAGGAGGAACAAAAAGATACCCAATATTAGTAATGAATTTGTTCCAATAAATAGCTCGTCTAGTATAAAAGCGTATCCCTCCTCTCACACTCAGTCACCCGTCACCGAAGTGAAGAGGACGCCAAATCTGTGGCAATTTTTGTGCTACATGGTTTCACTTTTTTAATTTGAGATTCCCTGCCCCTCTTGCTGCCAGCACTCGCATATCATTTCGTCATGCACGCGTCTGTATAAAACACTCTTAAGTTGATTCTTATTTGATGTTCCTTATGAACTTTCGCCACCGAAATCCATCACGACTGAAGTATAGGCCTTAACTGTAAGACGAAATCTTTTACACGAATTTGTTCCCGACAATGGGAACAAAAAGATTCCCCATATGAGTAACAATTTGGTTCCAAAAATTACCTCGTCTACGGACACCGAAAATGTTTGGAACAAATATGTTACAGATGTAGAAATAATATTGTTATAAAAAACATGTACCAATTTATTCCTGACAGTGGGAACAAAACAGCCGAGTGCAACAAATTCTGTTCCAAAGGACATTGGGCAAAAATGTATGGGAGTTGGTCTATGTGGCGACCACATTTTATAGCATTTTATAGGTAATGGTGTAGGATGAAAAACTACCGAGATCCAGGACGATATTCGCTGGGAGTCCTTGTAAAAACGCCTTTATCCTTTCGAAAAAAAATACTATTTTGACATCGAATTACTCAACATCAGCTAAAGGGATCTTCATGAAATTTGGTATGGAGTCAATGCATGATTTAAACTATTTATCCATGGATACTACACCCTCCCCCCACCCCTTCTTCCAGTAGCCCCCAAACAAAATGTGGACTTTTTTCATTTTAACTTTCCTCTGAGAGAAGAAGTAGAAATCTGAAACTTGGTATGGGATCAAGGTTTATGAAAGATTCCTTAACCTTGTATATAGGCTCCTCCCCCCTCCACTCCTTTTTGTAGCCCCCATACAAAATAATGATTTTTTCCACTATAACTCCTCTGTGAAAAGAAGTAGAGATCAGAAACTTAGCATATGATCAAGGGCAATGGAAGGATCTTTAACCGTGTATGTATATGTTTCCCCCGCCACTCCTTCCAGCAGACGCCATACAAAATGAGGACTTTTTCCACTATTACTCCTCTCTAAGAGAAGGTAGAAAGCTGAAACTCAGCATGGGCACAAGGTTTATGGAAAACTATTCATCCATATAAAATCTGATTACGATTTCAATAGAAATAAAAAAAAAATAAAAAAAATAAATCACAGTTAGAAAAATAAGTAAAAATATGTAATGATTCTACTGAAATCGATGAATACAATGCAGCCAAACACATTAAAAGCATCAGGCATGCATATTATAAGATCATTAAAATCGGTTGAATGGTTTCGAAACTTAACACATTTCTTGTTAATTGAAAACTTTGATAACCTGTAGCGCCCCTTGCTGTCGACTTGTGAACTTATCTATACCGTCATATTTTGTGGGATTTTTCGAGACCTTTCGAATGAGTATTTATTATTAAATTCGATTGAAAAATCTCTGAGATATAAGGTTTAAAATTTTGACTTTGAGCCTTTATGATTCAATGTCCTCCTACGCATGTTATGCATTATAAAGACATATGTTTTTATGTCCATTTCGAGAATATACAGTAATTTAATGTATTTTATGTTACAATTTATTCTTTCCCTTAAAAAAAGACAATATAAATGCGCACAATAAGAGATTTTTTTTCTTCTACGAAAATAGTTTTTTTGCTTTAGAACTTTTCCCCCATGGTTTAGAACTTTGGTCCCGGAACAAAAGTTGTTACCTATACCATAGCCCCCATAGCCTATTCAATGATATAGGTCTCATTGGTGGTCGCACCATAGACCACTTTTGCCCATTGTCCTTACAGGAACAAATTTGTATAAAACGAAATCAGCTCAAATTTGTAGACATTCCACTGTATCAAAACGGTTCCAAAAGAAAACTATAACAAAATTGTAACTGTATTTCACAACAAAACTATAAAGAAAAGTTTCTGGAACAAAAAGATGTCTTTTCAAGGTGCAAATCGATTCCAAAAAAATTTGTTCCAAGGAAAACTTGTTCCAATATTTTGGTCAATGTCCAAAAGTTTTTACCGTGTACTACGTATTTACTCTGTATGGGATAATACTTCACACAGAGAGACACACACAAAAACACACTTCGGGTCTCATTTGGTGCAAATAGTACTGAGTAAAAGTATGGGCGTACAGGGCGTACATGATGATACTGAGTATTCGTACAACGTATATACACAATTTATACGTAGTTTGGTCCCGCCGGGAATTTCTTCTTCCGGAAAGCTTCTTATGTTCGGAGTTCGGAGCTTTTGAGCCGAACGTCAAACGTCCAGTCATAACACATCGTGCGTGTTTTGCACGCGGATTGTTTTCTACAGTTTTTGGACAATTTTCTTCCTATAATTTGGCAAAATGGGACGAAAAACAAAGTTAGGAAAAACCCGGAAGGACAAGTTCTACAAACTTGCAAAAGAAACAGGTACAATCTCTTTCTAAAAAATAAGATATTTTTAGTTGTTACGAAATGAGGTTATGTTTACACAATTTGGAATTCCCTTGCAGGATATCGCTCCCGTGCAGCCTTCAAGCTCATTCAGCTCAACAGGAAGTTTGGTTTCTTGCAAGAATCACAGGTATGCGTTGATCTCTGTGCAGCTCCTGGAGGCTGGATGCAAGTGGCAAAGCAGAATATGCCCATATCGAGTATCGTGGTGGGAGTTGATCTGTACCCCATCAAACCCGTTGGGGGCTGTATTGGCCTCGTGGGCGACATCACGACGGATCAGTGCAAAACAGCCCTTGCTAAAGAACTGGGTAATTGGAAGGTGGACGTTGTGCTTCATGATGGAGCCCCAAACGTCGGTAAGAATTGGCTGCATGATGCCTTTCAGCAGATTACACTGACCCTGAGCGCCCTAAAGCTCGCCACACACTTCCTGCGCCCTGGTGGGTGGTTTGTAACGAAAGTCTTTCGATCAAAAGATTACAATGCTCTGATTTGGGTACTGAAGCAACTCTTCCGGAAAGTCCATGCCACAAAACCTTCAGCTTCGCGAAAAGAATCAGCTGAAATTTTTGTCGTCTGCCAAAACTACGTTGCTCCGGACAAAATAGATCCTAGGCTTCTGGATCCGAGATATGTATTTGAGGAGTTGGATATGGAGACAAAAACCAAGGGGAGTGTCCTGCATCCGGAAAAGCAGAAGAGAATTAAAGCGGAAGGATATACAGAAAAGGATTTTAGTTTGCGGCATGAATTGCCAGTTTCCCAATTCATTCAGCATCCAAATGGGATTGTGGCACTTCAGGGTGTGAGTGAGATTGTCTTTGACGATGACAAGATAGCCCAACATCCGAAAACAACTGAAGAGATCCGGGAATGCTGTCGTGATATCAAAGTTCTGGGACGAAAGGATCTCAAAGCTTTGATTGCTTGGTGGAAAATCCTCCATAAGGAGTTTGAGGAGGAGAAAAAGCCTGTGGTTGCAGAAATACCAGCTGAAGTGCCTGAAATATCGCCTGAAGACCAGGAAGATCAGGAAATTCAGGCTCTTGAAGCTCATGTAGCCGAAGTGGCACTTGAGGAAGCAAAAGATGCCAAGAGGCGCAAGAAGAAGGCCAATAAACTTCGATCAAAGCTCAATGAGAAGATGAACTTGAAGATGGTGCTCAAGGGAGATGAAGGTCCACGGGAAGAAGCTGATGATGAAGTCTTCAGCCTGAGGAACATCAATTCTGCTAAGCGTCTTGAGCATCTCGAGGATCAGACACCAGATATTCTTGCTGATTCAGATAACGAAGCTGATTCTGAGTTCAGGCCGAAATTTGTGAGATTCTCCACGGAAAATGCCATCTACGATGATGAGGGGAATGTTGTTGAAGGACAAGTCTCAGACTTTGAACTGTCATCTTCAGAGGCGGATTCAGACTTGGATCAGGAGGGTCTTGGGCTGTCAGGAGATGAGGAAGAGGCGGGAAACGCGGAAGATGTCGCCAGGGCACGGGAGGTTCAAGCAAAGCTCCGGGCGACAAATCCTCTACTGATGGACCTCGATCTCCGAGACAAAGACACCAAGAGGAACCAGAGAGTCCAGTTTTGGTTCGAAAAGGACAATCTCAAGGGACTGCAGGACGAAGAGGACGAGGAATTCGACCTGGACAGGATTACGACAGAGTTCAAGAAGAAAGGAGTGAAGATTTTGGGGAAGCAGGAGGAATTGGAAATGCCGCTAGGGAAGAAAGCCAAGAGGAGAGCCAAGCATCAGGTGGACAAGGAAGACAGCGACACGTCGGATTCAGAGGACGAGGAAGAAAGAGGAACTGTAGATCCCACAGAAACTACCCCAATCCACAAAGTGGTACAGAACGTGGGCGGAAAGGCAGGATTCGACGTAGTGTCCAAGGAACCCGTTCGCAAGAAGATCCGCCTGAGTGAGGAAGAACTAGCCCTGGGTGCTCTTTTGGCCACAAGTCGTCGGAAGCGACGGGATCTTGTGGATGCAGCTTGGAATCGCTATACCTTCGGCGATGATGATCTGCCCGATTGGTTTGTCAAGGATGAACAGATGCACATGCGAAAGGAAGCTCCAGTACCCAAGGAACTGGTCAGTGAGTACCGTCGACGTGTGGATGAGATAAATATCCGACCAATTAAGAAGGTAATGGAGGCCAAGGCCAGGAAGAAGAAACGAGCTCTCAAGAGACTGTCGAAAGCCAAGAAGAAGGCAGAAGCTGTGCTTGAGAATCCAGATGCAAGTTCCCAAGAAAAGATCAGACAGATCCGGAAGCTGTACAAGAAGGCTGAGGATAAGAAGAAAGAAGTAACGTACGTAGTGTCTAGGAAGGCATTTGCAGGAAAGAAACCAAGGCGACCAGCTGGAGTCAAAGGACCATACAGAATTGTTGATCCTAGGCAGAAGAAGGACAAGAGGGGTATGGCAGCCAAGGAAAGACGTAGCAAGAAGAGAAAGTAATCATCAGGCTCGAAGGCTGTCAATTTAGATTGGATACTGACTAATAAACTATACTACCGAGGATTATAATCTCTTTTGTTTTATTAATATTCTCCTGAAAAAACAAATGAATTCCACGCGGATTTTCCGAGAAAAATACATTTAATAAGATTCCTAAATATGCATTTGTTAGGTTTCAACGGTATTACAAAATAAAGTAAAGAACTTCTCCACTAGATGTCTCTACTGTCTAAGCAAGTAAAAGAGCGGCATTTGCCCTTGAAATAAATTTTCCTGTTTACATGCTCAAGGCTACAATATATTTTCACAGAGTATTTCCCAGTCTGACGCCAAAGAAAAGCACCCACCACTCTCTCGAGATCTCCCCGGGAACTCTCTTCTACAGATAAATGCGAAGCTCAGAAGGCATCTGAAAGCATGAATTCCCGGCTTTTTAACGTGTGATTAATATGAGCGGCATTTTGCGAATTTTTTGGCTCCCGGAAAAGTGCGCATGTTTTTTCCCCCCAAATCACCTTGAGGCTTATATGTTTGGTGGCCTCGACTTGACCCTGTAGCCGTTATTTCCAACTCACACACTGGACTTATGTCTCTCTGATTACGAGAGAGTATGGGAGAGAAGACTGGGATTTATTACACCCAGAGATATTGGCATTTTTACGACGCTTTTGCTTATTAGATATGTAAAAAATTGTTGGATTTCAAGAAACTGTATTTTAATTGAATTTCCCACGACTCAAAGTGGAAGATAGGAAAATTCATAGTGGAAAATTAAATTTGTGTAAGATCTTTCTGGTCAAAATTCCTCTTTTCTCAGTCTTTTAACCCATACAAAATTCAAACGGTAAGAGATATCAACTTCCAATCTTCGATGACCCCTCCTCAAATGATATTATCTCGAAACTAGTCTCTTTATTTTCCCCCCTCCCCTTTTAAGCGCTCCCATCCCCCAAAAATAGCAAAAAAAACGGTTTTTCTAACATTGCAGAAAATTTGCCCTGTCGATTTCGTTCATTTTTGGACAAGTTTTGGAGGTAGGTAGTCCATTTCGTGTTTTTTTTTTATTTTGATTCCTGTGATCAAAACATAATACAATAAATTTATCGTATCGTTTAACTACGCCGCACAGAATAAAAAACATATTATTTAATAATAAGGAAATGTGAAATTAAGATGAAACATTACCTCTGACAATTAAAAAGGGTAAACATTTTCAGTGAGTAAATTAACAGATTGGTTAGTAAAAACATAAATTTTGGTCAGTAAAATGTCTTTAAATCCAACCTCAAATGCAAAAATGGTTTATATAGGGGAGACTGGGGCAAAATTTGTCAAAATGAAAATTTCAATATTCACTATTTTCTAAAATTTCCTAAATTAAAATTTTCTAAAAAATATTCCAAAAAAAAGAGACTGAGGCTTGTAATTTTTATTATAGATATCCTTCATGAACCTTGTTAAACTTACAAAGTTTCAAGGCATTCGAGGAAGGATTATGTAAAAAAAAAATAATGAAATTTTGAGCCTTATTTTTGGAATTATTTGACTTACAGAAAATATCAATACTGATTAGCTCAATTTAAGCACATTTCGACAAAGTTGTAGAGGAATAAATTTCCCATAAAAATATGTCTATTTGATATTTTTAACGTTTGCGAGAGTAAAACGTCACAAATTATCTGAAGACTGACAAAATTTGCCCCAGCAATTTTGAGAATCTCTTCAAAATAGACTTTTATAAAATGATTCGAAAATGACATTTCTTTCGAGATAGAGGAAAATAGTCTTCTGCAATGTTGTAGAGCAGTAAATTTCTTATAAGAATATGCTTATTTTATAAAACGTCTCAGAGTTCGTAAAAGAATTAAATATGCATTTCGACAAGTTTGATCCCAGCCTCCCTTAACTTTCCATTTTTCCTTTCCAAGTAAAATTTCACTATTTTTGACCGTTTACAATTTATGATTTCCATTTTATTAACATGCTGACCAAATTTCATTTTAATAGCTCCAGATACAGCTCATCTTTTAAATCAGGAAAATTTCATGAAATCAAAATTAACATCCCTTTTTTTAGCACCTCCTTAGCACTCTTCTTTCTTCTTGTATTTTTCTCTTTCTTTCTTTTTCTTCTTTCTTGGTGGGTTAAAAAAGAAAGAGATGAAATTCTATTCTATTCTATTTTCATTAGAAAATTTTATTCAACTAAAACGGAATTTATGAGAAACATATAGGGTAAAGTGATATAATTTGGAATTAGTGTTACAAGTTGGACAATTCGCCGGTACAAGTTGGACATGGCTTTTTTCTTGATAAATACAGTACAAAATTTGTTTTTAAGCACAAGGAACCAAATTATAAAACTAAAGCACTAAAAATATACAAATAAAAATGAAGTACTAAATTTATAAAGACAAAAAGCCCTGCCCAAATTGTACCATTGTCCAACTTGTACCACTGTCCAACTTGTACCACTTTACCCTAGTTAATTTTAAAAAGAAGTAAAAGGGGAGAAAACACGATTACCCATTCTAAGTTAAGGACAAAATGACGTTTTTGACAATTGAGTTCAAAAATTAAAAATTCTGGTATTTAAATTTCACCATTTACAGTAGAGTCTCCTAAATTCGAACGCTCGGGGGGTATTTTTGACATTTCTCACCTCTCAAATTCGAACGATTTTTTCAAAACTAACGAAATTTATGTGAGATTAAATTGTACTTTGAATCAAATTCTTGTACTTTCTCACAAATTTTAGTTGTCTTCATTTTATAAGATCATAATATACGTAAATATTCAGGAAAAAGCACATAAATATGATTTTAATTCATCCAGAATACGATTTTTTTTAACATAACCTCACAATTGACATTTTGAAACCAAACGTCGTTCGAATTTGAGAGATTCAGATTTGAGAGACTCTACTGTATTTTAAAATTTGTTGCATTTTTTGATTCAAAAAAAATTAAACTTTTAAAGTTTATGTTTGGAGTGGCAGCCATTCCGCATATCTATTAGATCAGGAAAATTTCATAAAACCAAAATTTACATCTACAGTAGACTCTCACTCAATCGGCTCTTTTTCAATCGGGCGACAAATTTTGTTGCCAATTTTCACGTTTAATTATGAAGCTAATTCGCTCAAATTCTCTGCAGTTCTTCCTATTTTATCGTGATTCTTTATAATTGAGCGATTTTTTTGGAATTTACAAAGGCTTTGACACTCAATTCTATCGCTAAACCGGATGACATTTCGCCCCATATTCCCGATTGAGAGAGAGTCTACTGTAAATCTTTCTCCAACGTTTTCCTTTTGTACTCTTCTTCTTCTTCTGAACATCACAAAAAAATCAATTTACAGTCGAGTTTCTCAAATTTGAACGACGATTGCATTCAAAATGTAAAATATTACGTAAAAGAAATTTTGCATGGAGTCTGAATTAGAACTATTTTACTCTGGTGTTTCCTCAATATTGACGTATTATATTAATTTTCTTAACAAATTCCACCTATTTAACAACAAATTCAATTGATAAAATTCTATAAATTTATTTTCCTTAATTTAGGAAAAGTGAATTTTACATTAATTCCGTGAGAAATGTCATCTATAGCCCCCAAATGTTCAAATTTGAGGAACTCTACTGTAGTTCGATCCAATTTTTAATGTGAGAGAATGGGATTGAGATGCAAAACTTTTGATGAGGGACATGATTTTGATTTTATGAAATTTTCCTAATCATAATCATTCTGATCATAAAATCTAATTCCTGTTTTGTGCCTTATTTATTTATTTATTTATTCAGCGATTTTTTGCTTGCATGTGTATTTGCATAAACATATGTACCGGTCTAATGCACAATGACGGTGTTGTCCCGACCTTAGATAAGATCAATGAGCTTGGGTTAGGGATGGAGAAGGGGATTAAAAAAAAATGATATAACATTTCGCAGCCCACAGAGGAAGCCCAGAGTATCAAAAGTCGAAAACTGTAGGGAAAATTTGAGTTTTACTCATCAACTTATAAAAGTATATTTTAACAATTTAGCTTAAAGATTTATATCTCAGAATTCGGAGAAATATTAAAAAAAAATTGTAAATTATGTAAGAGCAAGACATTGGATAGATCAAGAGATTATGAAATTTTCGTTCACGCGAATTTTAATTTCATGAAATTTTCCTTATCTGAAAGGTGTGTCGGAGCATGTAACATAAATATTCAGATTTACCACATATTGTACAGCCCTGAGCTATTTATAGTAAGGTGGGGTAACTGGATCGTTTTTCGAAGAGTTCTACTTAAACGCTTGTTTTTGGACTGATGAAATTCTTTTTTACTTCTTCAAAATCCGTAGAATTATTCACTGCTTAATTCAGAAACGTAATATAAAAAAAATATCGAAAATATTAAAGAAAATTTATAAAATAATGATTGAAATAAGTCAGCATGCACTAACTGGGTCGCCTTTTCGCTAATTCACTTTTAATTAAACCTTTGGATTTAAAATACTTTTTTTTTCACAAGGAAGCTTTCAATCAACCAGACTGTCATTAACGAAAATATAACTGCTAGAAAATTTTTAGTGAAGAACCCAGCTGGCACAAGATTCAAATAAGTCGATTACACTCACTTATTTAATGGATAAAAATATTATTTTTGCCTTTTCTCAAACTTGACTAGTTATATTATGTTACTGTAGTGACTATATTACGGAAATAAAAATAAAAATATTATTTTAAGTGGATTAGTCATAAACGATCCAGATAGCGAAGCGCCCGGATTAGCACACTTGACTATATTTTATGAATAAAGTTTTTTTTAATTTTCTGCGATTAATGCAGTAGAAAAAAACTGAAAATGTTTTTTAAAGGAAAGATATTAAATTCCTTTAAAAAATATGATATTAAACAATTATTTTGTATCTCTAATATCATTAAATTAATTTAAAACTTTAAAAATCTATAAAGTTCGTCTGCTGTAGAGAATAAAAACCTTTGGCCTGATATTTCGCCTCTAACATTGAAGAAAAGTTTTGTAAAAAGAGGATCCTTCTTTAAAGAAAATTTTACTTATAAATGCAGCCGGATTTTTCAAAAAAGGCAATATTTGACGAAAATTGTTTTCAATGTGTAAACACCATAAAACAGATCCTTTTCTCAAAGGGAATGTCATTTGAAAATAAATAAATAAAAACATTTTGTAACATAAATATAAATATGGCCTTTTATATAGGAAATTTCGCAAGAAGATAAATCCGGCTAGTCATGTATTAAATTTTAACATACCTACGTGATAAATTATAAAAATAAAATATTTATTTATTTTTGTTTTCTTTTAGTTTTCGAAAGATTTCCTATCAATTTCTTTTATTTGGAAAAATGTCTCGAATCATCTCAATCTCAAAGTTTAAAGAAGTTGGTAAGAGGGTTTGCATAAGCAGAGTAACAAAAAATTACTTAAATATGCAAATTTCTCCACTGATGACCCAAATACCTGGGCATTTGATTGTCACAAAATGGGTCAAGTGATACAAAAGTGGTTCATTTGGCCGGATATAACTTGAATTTCTTGAGAAAGTATTAAAATTTGAAGGGCTTTTGAGACGCCATTCGAAATTATCTGTTTTCCGTATGTCTCTTTTTTTCCCAACCAGACCCTTGATATTCACTCTCCAGTTGACCTCTCAAGTTCACTTTCCAATTAAATAAATCATAAACCCCTCTATTTAGTGAGAGCGTAAAAATAAATTCCAGAAGCATTTTCATATTTTTGGGGCCAATTTTAAGTAATTGCGTGTCATTTTCAATTAGTATCATCGAGCTGTGAAAATTCCCGCGCAATTTGGGGAAAGCACCCCCCAATGTCAAATCCTTGGCCGATGTGAAAAAAGGGGAAAATTCGAACGGGAGTCAAGTGCAAGGAAAGCGTCAAGTTCAGAAGCGCTTCTCGCCGGTTTTTCCTGCGCGGAAAATAGACATTGTCGCCTGAAGGTGAAAGAGAAAATTCGCGGAAAATGCCAAAACAGAGACGGATTTGGGTGATTTTATTACAAAGATGAAATATTTAATTTTAATGAGAAAAGTGATTATGTGCATATATTGAATAGGTTCAATGGGTTCAATAGACATATTTATGAACTGTTATGTATATAGTTCTTTCAGTTTTCTTTTAGAAGAAAAGTGTTTCAATCTCAACTAAAGTCTAAAATATTTAAAATGTTTGAAAAACTTTTATCTGGAACAACTTTTTGATTAATAACAATATGAAATAGTGTCAACCACTAAAGATTAAAGACAAGCAAATTGTAAAACATCTTAACCCTTTGACTTTAAGAAACCGGTACTAAATATTAATCAACAAAATTTTCGTATATAAATGTAAATCTAAACCCCTAAAATATTTGGCAAAAAAAATCACATAACCATTTTCGAGATACAGCACATATCCTCCCAATTAGAAGCAAAAGTTTCTAATACAGTAGACTCTTCGATATCCGGCTGACTGGGGGACAAAATGACATTTAGGTTTTTTGAATGATCAACGGTTTTTCTATTTTGTGCAGTGTGAATTTATTTTCTGTCTGACAAAGAAAAAGAGAATTTTCTTCATGGTGTGCTTATGTTTCATTTTTTATCACAATTATGTATTAAAAACTTCGATACAATATTAATAATACTTTAATTCACTCTGGACAAACTTCATGTTTAGTGAAAATAATTTTGAATATATCAACCGCCAGTGTTTGGCAGCTGTCACCCGGATATCGAAGTGCTGGATATCGAAGAGTCTACTGTAGTAATAAAAAAAATGCAGGGGAGACCGGGGCAGTCATCCAGCAAATGAAATTTTTCTTTGCTTATAAATTTATTAAAAACATACTTGAATCCGAATGATAAATGTCACAATGAATAGGGAAAGCCTTTATTACTTTGAATAAATAGTAATTAGCTCAATATTCTTTTTAAAAAGAACTATAATACACCACAATCTAAAACCATCCGTGGCTAATTCTGCCCCGGTCTCTCCTAATGTTAGAACTTTTAATGTGCTTAATTCCGGGACAGTCTCTCTATTCCCAAAATGCATAGATTTAAAGGAGAAGAGAAGACGTAAAGAAAGATAATGATTATGATAAATGATCCTTGCGACGATTTCTGGTGGGTTTCTCAAAGACACCAAGACATTATCTATAACCGTTCTAACTCTGGCAACGGCCAAATAGATCAAACGGACAGAATGCCGATATATTCCAAAAAACATTGAGATGTTAAAATTTAGATATCAACAAGGGGTTTCGAATTTTTCAATTTCAAAAACTCTACATTCATCTTTCCATATCCATTACTAATGCGCGCGCGCAGCCATCTCAGATGACTCCGAAACCAAAGGCCGTAGATGTAGATGTTTTTTCTTTAGTTGTATAATCTTATTTTGTTATTTTTAATGGTCTTATTCTTTGCGATAAAGTATGAAACTCTTCACAGAAGAACTTGCACAAGGGTACGGGGACCTAAACCTAGAGTAAGATTTTAGAGAAAATATAATTAAGTCCTCTACACACTTGGAGCAATTAAAAAATATGCTTTTTTAAGAAAATTATCCCTATCATCGTGTGCAAAAACATAAAAATTTAAAAAAAAGGCATTTTTTTACGAAAATTGCTTTTAGTGTATAGACGCCATTAGTCAAAATGGCTGTTATTAAGTTCTAAGATTAAAAGAAATTCTTTAAAATTAAGGAAAAGCAAAATTAAATTAAATCAATAAATAATCAGATTGTGAGTGGAAATGGACCAAATCAAGTGAACATGAGAGTCTACAACAACTAGTCTACACAAAATGAGTTTAAACTTCCTAATTGCAGTCCCAAAGTCCTTTAACCTTAACATAAATTACAAGAAGAAGAGACTAAATCGAATAAAATTTAACATTCAGCCAAAAATTGAAATTTAAAAAGATAAGCATGAAAAGATAAATTTTTTGCTACGACACCCATTTTTAATTTCATTACAATGACAATCGTAGTAGTTTGTTTCACAGTGGAAGATTACAACGACTACTTCTATTTTTTTTCTGTAAATTTTGGTAGAATGTGGAAAGTCGGACACTTAAGAAAAAGTCCAACTTCAAATGCATCTTTGAGCTGAATTATATGTTTAGTATTTTAATTTTTTCTTGGTGTCAAGTACCTTTATTTACATTTTAAGAATTTCCTTTACAGTTTATATTAAAAATTTTAGTTGTATAATAAAAAAAGTCGCCGCTAATTAAAAAAAAAACAGTACATTCTCAAAAGTCGAAAAAAAATTAAAAAGTCGAACTTAGGCAATTAGAAAATTAAACTAAGTGAAAAGCAAAATTAAATAATAGAAAGCCAATGGTTGGGATTTTTCTGCGTCATATACATGTACGTTGGATGGTGCTGTCTTGTCCTTTATCTCTGGGTAATCCTTATTAGGGCATTCTAAAGTTGTCAAAAATGTTCAGCATCGAATGTCCATTGCAAAGGTACATGAAGCTCCTACTAACTGATATAAATCTGGTATTGATAATTTTTTTCGTATTTAGAACATCAAAATTTTTAAGTTTGTCATGTGACATTGTCATACTATTACAAAATTCCCCTACGATTTCTTAGCCACTTTTAACTTTTTAACTTCTAACTAGAAAATAAAACTCTTTAATTGATTATTTTTATCAAGTTTTAAAAGAGGTGGCCGACTTTCTGTACCAATTAGTCCAACTTTTACTGATAACCGAAATTCCAAACTTTAGCTAAATATGCACAATAGATTCTCGCTAATTCGGCTCCTTTAACATCGGGCTACTTTTTAATTCGGGCAGCTGTTAAATTTGAAAAAAGTTTATTGACAATTTTCAATTTCGATTATGATTATCGGATGAAGCAAATATGCTCAAATTTGCCATGGCTTTGTTTCAGTTGTAATGTGATTTTGCGTTATTAAGGGACTTTCATGAAATTTACAATTAATATGAGCATGTAAACTTAATATGAGTATGCAGGTAAACAAAAAATCGTTGCATTTCAAACAATTTGATGCCCGAATTTCTCTCTAATTCGGGTGACATTTCGGTCCCAAATGCCCAAATTTGAGAGAGTCTACTGTATCTAATTTTGCTCAATTAACTGATTTATAATTATTAAATATAGGAGCATTATAAATGGGGCACATTAGAAAGTATGGTATATTTACTTTAATGTCCCGAGTTTTAATCCTCTTTAAATCATCAGGATTCTGGATTATTTGTGACATTAACCCTTTAAGGACGAGTGGGACATCGGTGTCCCAAAAACAAAAACTATTTTTTCTGATTATTTGGTGATCAAAATAACCTTCTAAAGTTAAAAAAACATGGTTTTGTTTTTGGGACAAAGGGTTTGTTAAACGGTTAAGGGTGTGAACTTCACTGCATTTGATTTGATGGGGTACGATGGGACTGCCAAATCTATCCCTACTTTGCCTTTTTTTTCTCTTTCCTCTTCAAACCTAATATCTTATAGTTTAATATTAAGCACTTTGAAAAAAATATAATGTATATCTGCCTTAATTTTAAGAAAGAACATTGTAACTTGACTGTATTGTAAGTTGACTGTTATGGTGGAAATGGCCTCAGTGTCGATTCACCAAATAAACCAATTTATCTATCTATAAATTTCTGTACAATCTTACATTTTTTACTGACTAGAAAATTTTACTGTCCACGAAATATATATTTACCTTTTCTGAATAGAATCTTTAAAGCTCATCTATAAATTTCAAGCTTCCTTTTCTTCCAAATTTTGTGTGATTACAAATTGACCTCCAAATTTATACATCTTTTGACAAAGTTCTTTTCATATAAATGTTTTTATTTCTTCTCAGTTTAAAAAGAAAAGATGTGAATCATCTCAATATTTTGGGCACAAACTTACATAAGTTTCATAAGATAATGGACAGAGTTTCTCAGTTCAAAAGGCATTTTCTTATGGATCTTTAGCAGTGAGTCACTGCGTCGTTGTAGGAGTTTGCCGGGTTCACGCACGTGGCGACGCGGACGCAGACGCCGATCGATGGCTCGAATGACGACTTGTCGCGTGTGCTGAAGCAGCGTCTAAAACCGTTCACGGTCAAGGTTATTGCAGCAATAGCATGGGATTGGGGATTGGGGAGTCGCCTGAGTAATGTGCATGGTGCAGAGTCGCATTCGATGCATCCAACGCCAAAACATCAAAACATTAATCTAGTGCGAAGCGCAACAGTTTTCCTTCCGTGACTCACTAGAATGAACTTGGTTTTCAATATTAGGAAAGACCCATCAATCAGCCATAAGGGTCTTTCATCAATCCCGAATTTGAATATTTTATTGTGGGTAATCTGACCTTCAACTTTGTGTGTCACAACAGATTCACAATGATAGTAACTATATAATAATAAATAAAATTCTAAAGCCGAACCCCTCATTCTTAAACCAGAATAATCCTGAATTGTTGAACTTGGAAATTTTTCACGCTAAAGCGAAATGTGTTTGTTTTCTCGCAATATAAAAAGTCAGATCCCATTTACAAGCAAGAAATTAATTTTAATTGTTCAAATGACTGAAAGAAAAAAAAAACATTGCTATATGAATTAATTATCGTGGAAAATTTACAAGTTTTCACAGAGAAATTTCTTCTCTAGAAACATTGACTCACTTCAATTCTGGTTCGATATCAATTGTCACGAGGTCGAAATCATTTGATTTTTGTTTCCGTTCAATTGACTAATTCTTAAGATGAAGGGAACTTTTTTTTACCAAAACATCTTCAATAGTCACTGAATATGCAAATTAGGGGGCATGATTTTGACCCTGAGAATCATCCTCTTCCGCCAAAATTGACTCATTCTCACCATTTGTCCATCGCTCGAGTCAACACAGAACGATCTTTCGCCCACGCTAAGTTCGAAAGAAGTGTCCAAAAATCAAGAACCCGATTTATTATCAAGAATGCTAATTTTTTACGCGTAGGATTTGATAATTAAAGAATTTTGTGGCAAAGATGTAAAATTTCAAGATATCATACCTTTGACAAATTTTAAAAACATAGTCAAAAGTTTGATAATTCAAAAAATACAAAACTTCTTTGTTGCGAAATTTAATTTGTTTTTTAGCAAAAGGGTAAATTTACACATCGATTTACAAACTTATTTATAATTTTCTCTTCTTTTGACAAACTTTTGACGTAATATACAATGCTCTTATTTCAGCATCAGCTATGTGATATTCTTTGGAGTACAGTTCGATTACCATTGAAAGGTTTTATCTAGACACATTTAAGGGAACATAGAGAAAGGCGAGGCCACATTGAACTGCGGCTGTATCGAAAACTTCAGTGTAACATTTATTTACAAAAAAAAGTTGCGTCCTAACAATTGTGGTTCTAAATAAATTTATGACTAGGTCCAACTTCTTTTACATTATGCGAAAATATAGCACTTTCAATGTAGCCCCTCAACCCCTTACTTCTCCGCTTTAAATCTCATTTACTTCATCTGCTGAACTTCTCAGGTCAAGTTCCAAGTAAAGTACCACCGGATTTTATTGGGAATGCATCTATAGGGGAAACTAGGGCAGCTATATGCAACTAAAATTTTATTAATTTTCGAAGAAATGAAGAATTGCGTTCAAAATTGTTTAAATTATAATTTTTGAATAGCAAATGTAAGTCTTAATATTAAAATCTTAATGCCCAGCACAAAATAAATTTTGTTTTGTAAATATGTTTTTGACTTTTCAGTGAGAGTGAATGAAATGTATATCTAATCTAGTCATCTCACTCATTCTTATAGACAATTTTGAAAACATGATTAGAAACAAAAAAAAATATTGTGCGCTGGGCATAATAAGAATTGATAAAGTGATATTTTATGTATTTTATTTCATTTTTATTTTCCAGAAAAATTTAAATGATCATAATATGCAAATTCGCGTCATTTTAGGGAAAATTTTAATTTTAAACTATTTGCTTGAATAATGTGCAACGTTTTTGATGAACAAGCATCCCTACAGATTCTCTGAATACATAATAGGGTCGGATGAACGTCTGTTCGACAGGGAACCCCTATTGACACTTTTGTCAAAATGTTGAAAATTTTTTAATGTATCTAGTAAAATATAAGTAATATAACGTTTTTTCTGTAATATACCTTTTACTATAAACAGAGATGTGCAAATTTCATATCCCAAATGGTACAGAGTAGGGTGTCAATAGGTGCTGACACGAGTTGCTAAAGTGTCAATAGACGTTCCTTTCACCCTAGGTCTTTTCTTCTAGAGCTTTATATCTAATGGAAAAATCACAGTATTCCAAACTACCTCTACAGGACGATACTCCAGTTTTATTTAAACAACAAAAAGAAACTGTAATTTTATTCTAATAACAAAGTTAGGATTTAATTTGCTTTTTATTCAAAAACTTCGAGTGATCCATGGAGTGGAGTGTTCATATACGAATAACCACTCCAGGTCCAGATATGAGTACTTCTTCATAGGGTTATGTCTGATACAAGGACTTTCAAAGCTTTTAATATAGGAGAGAATGAGAAATATTTTAGATACTTAAATCTTCACGTCGATCTTTCAAATTATATCTGATCCGATACCCTTTTTAAAATATTTTGTTCAATTCTTATGTAGGGTAGAATAACCTAATTTAAAACTTGATCCAATTTTTTTTAAATTAAATATTTTAAATCAAAACTTATCAATATACAAATGGAATTTCGATTTATCTGGAGCGCAAAGAATCAGATAACATAAAATTGTCACATATAAATTTATTGTAAGCCCTGATGGGGCTCACTGAAATTATAAAACTTATTAAGGGAAAATGGGGAACTGAAGGTGCCACCCATCTTTCAACTTCCTGGGAGTGAACCGTCCACGGCGACTAATGCTCACTCCCTAAAGTGCAGGGACAGCTGACATGAACAAAGGCCCCAGCAACCTTCAGCACCCGCCTAGGGATGTTGGGTGGGGTGTGTCATAGGAATGAAGGATTGGGATTGGTGGGTTTGGCCGTCGACTGGGTTAACAATTGTTGAATGGGCCATACGCTTTACATTATGCTGTGTTTGTTTAAGAAAAAAAAATCTGTCATTTCCATTTATGGAGTTGTAAAGAATTCTCCATTTGGATCATATTCTGAATTAGGTTGTTATACCATATTGATACAATTTTTTTTAATGAAAAAAGAACAATAACAATGTTCTAACACCGCATGTGTTAAACATCCAACGTCTTACCCTACTTATCAATTTTAATTTAGATCTAAAAACCTCTATTTCCATAAAGAATCATATGGACAACAATAAAATCAGTTGAAACCCTATAATATTGCAATTGAAAGATAATAACTCTAAGAAAGCTGTAAAAGCTCCCTAATCCTTAAAAGTAAATAAATTCTTCGTGTGAAGCGTCTCAAGCAGTGTGATAAAAACCATTCACCATGGAGAAATTATTCCATCGAGTGTGGCTCGTTTTTCCCATAAAATCCTCAAATGTTCCTTCGTAGGAGGTGTTTGTGCAACTTTCTGACAGAAAGAGGAAAAAAATCCATCTATAAAGTTCGCGTGGATGGAAAAAAGCTCCACGCGCTATCAAAGCAGGCGTAGGGGTTGAGAGAAGCTGAGGAAATTTCCCAGTGCAGTTGATGAGGGGGTGGTTAGGACTATTTTTGGCGTCCTCTCGAGATGAGCGACCTTGGGTGACTCTCCCACCTCAAGTTCAGAGCCATAGTCACCCCCAAGGTTACCCCGACCTCCCCACCAACTCCTTGTTCAACTGCGCACTTCAACCCGGCGACCGTTCGTTAAGTTCAAGGCCGCCCGAGCACCAGCCCACCACTACCCCCTCTATCGGAGAACTCGGGTGGCAATGACGCAAAACTAAGGTCAGCCCACGCGTGCCCAAGGTCATCCATCCACCTCGCAAGAGCTCCAACCTATCGGCCGGGGGCTTCGGATGCGCCGCGAATCGGCGCGAAGCAAAAAGCATGGTGTTTGGGGAGAAAATTTCCATGAAACTTTCGAGCCGGTAAAGTGAAGAAAATATAATACGCGCCTAAATTTTGCCGGTGCGGCCATTTTGACAGCCATCTTGAAATATGATTTTGTTTACTAAATTTTGTTTACAAAAATTCTGAGTAATATTATTATTTGAATATTGCAAAATACATACATCGCCATATATTATTATCTAAGAATTAGCGTTCTAATCAGACGAAGCAAATATTTTTTTTAGCAAGCTTAATATTGAACTCCAAAGATATATTTTGAAATTTCCCAAATTTTCACAGTAACCTAAAGCTCCTTGTTTTTTTCTGCTGTAAACCACCCAGTTTTGTCCTTCAACTTTCAACGCGGGTATCTTCCATTTGGTTCAAAGTCCCCAGAAAAACCCAGAGTGGATCCCCTCATCCTTCGCTACTGATGCTGGAAAATCACCGACGCTCCTTACAACTATTCCCCGGCTTCTCAGCGCTGTTGCTGCAGGGAGTGGAATTGAATTCCGAGAAAATTTACGTTATTCACCATCTATTTACATGACAACTCCACAATGACTAACAAGGAGGCTCTTAAGGGCAATTTCGAGGTATTTTTAGGCGTCGTGCACGGCGGCTGCCCCATGTACGACTACGACGACGTTCAATGATGAATTGGGAAAGCAATTTTCACAGAAATACTTGACATTTGACCTATTAGTTCAGATGTGAAAATCGTGGGACACACCAGAGGATTCAAGAATTGCAGAGTTTATTGATTTTTAATTTATGTTTGGGTAAATAAAGAAATATTTGATTGGTATATATAGAAATTTTTGACGTCATTCGAATTATAATGAGGCGCAATTCATATGCTTTATTAAATAGCCGGTTTACCAGATTATATATATATATATATATATATACTAGTCTTCTCATGATAATCTACAAAATCTTTAAAGCAGTAGTATCATTAAAATTTCCAACCTTATGTTATCTATAAAAATCAAACAATCCGGCATTATTTCATTGAGAAATTCCGCAAGGAATGATTTTTTTTTGCACTCACCGGGGAGTTGTTGCTCCGCCGCTAACACGTGCAACCCCCGCCTCGAGGCTCCATCGATCGCCATACTGTCCCTGACACGACCTCCGCCACCCGCGCACGCCCGGTCTCACCTGCCGCCTACGCGACCCCAACCCCGACCCCTACAGAGGTCGCCCGGAGGTCAAACGGCTGCTATACAGCCTCCGTTTTGCGGGAAAACAGAGACGGATGATGCGTCATTTCGTGATTTGCGATGGTGATTTCTCATCCCTTATTCGATTGGCGTCTTCTTGGAAGAGCTTTGCTCTTGTTAGGCAGCAGTCACGTTAACAAACAGGGCATGAGCTTCAATACACGGGTGTTTCTTGATTTCGCAATATAGAACACATGACGATGGTTATACTTTAGAATCATTATTTGGTTTTTATTGCAAAACATTTGTAACTTTTTAAAATCCTTTAGAACTGAGTATGAAAGAAAAGTTCCTTTTACAATAAAAATCCTACAATTGACTTTATTTCGATTTTTCTTGCATTTTTAAAATCCAAAAACCTATGGTCGAAATATTTACTGAATATTTTGAACTGAACGTCATTGTGATTCTGTGACAATATCGCAGCTAAAAGGACATTTGGCAAAACGGTCCAATCTTTCACCTTTCAAGATACGCCAAGGACTCCGAAAATACCTGTGGTTTGCCATCACATGAAAAAGATTTTCATTTTGTTACCCTGTAATGCGCGATGGCTTTAAAACACACAAGTAGTTTATATTGGAGCTACCAGATGGATCAGCGCCAGAGGGAAAATCTAAAAATATTTATTTAAAACATAAAGCCATACATCGATCTTGAGCCGAATTTTATTAATATCGGTTAAGCTGTTTTCGAGAAATAAATTATCAAAATTGTAAATTTTTTTAAGGGTATCGCGAATTTCCCAAAGACTGACAGTGTTTTTTGACTTAGGTCTCGGTCACTATTTTGATTTAGGTCTCGGCCTATAGTCTCATCTCTGGCGAAGGGTTGGACCAACTCCCATACATTGGCCATTGTCCTTTATGCAATGAAACGAGTTTCATACACAGGACAGTTTGAAATAAGGTAAGTAATCTTCGCTTTCTTCTTAAACTCTCATTAACAAAGCATATTAAATTATTACATATTTTTTAAATTTAAGTCACTGTGAAATAAACACTCATTCCTACAAATTCGTAACACTTCGAATTCGAAATGAAATAGAGTCTGCCTGGATCTGGCTTCATATGTACTTCAGCCAAGGTACATTTCAGAACTATGGCAGGCAGGTCATACCCCCCCCCCCCCCTATATTAAACAATTAAAACATGATCAAAGGGACTAAGCGGAGGCCTAGATACTTCACCTAGAGAAACAATCCGGAACCGAGATATGGCCGGAGAACAAATTATTCTAATCAAATTGGACACATCGTGCTCTAGGGGATCCGTGGTGTAATTGGTAAGAGCGTTCGGCTCTTAGGCTGTGTGACCCTGGCTCGATAGTCACAGTTGTTAGTTCGAGTCCCGTCCGATGCAAATGATTGAAGCGTCTGAATGAACATATTTCTCATACATACACATTGTAATCTGAATGAAAATTTGTAAAATGAATAATGTATAAAATGGCAAAAAGCCCGATAAATCAAATTAAATAAATAATTCATAAATAATAGATACATCGTGCCAACTCATCACTTTTTTACAATATTGGGGAAAAAGAAGGTTAAAGGCCCGAGGGAAACCCCAGAAAAAGCGGGGCTAGCAAGGCACTTCAGCAATTAAATTGTTGCAGAATTTAAATTCTCGGAAAAATTTTAGATAGGGGTTAGTGGTATATCTTTGAATTATGCCCTAGACACACTTACGACTTAAGCCGAGAGACGACTAAATGGAAAATGATGGAAATGTAGCCATTATTTCTAATATAATTACGCTAAGCCTTCTCTCGGCTAATCCTCAGGTCTGTCAAGGCCCTTAGGATTAGAACACTTTTGGAACAAGGCCTTTATCTCCAAAATTTAATTGGAATTAGACTTTACTATGATATAACTTTGCTCCACCAACCAATTGGGAAGTTGAATTACATAGATAAGACACATATTTATTTTAGGAGAAAAAATCTATTTGAAAAGTGTCCTAATGGCTATACCACGGCTGACACCTACAAAAGATTTGGTATTCAAAGTAAATTTTAAAATGGCAAGTTCGGCAAATTACGAACAAAGTGCACAAAACTTTACACCAATATGTCGGATGGTCATTATTTGTGCATTGATCATCTACAAAATTTCAGAAAAGTTGTTTTTTTACATTAGGGTAAAGTGGTACAAGTTGGACAGTGCAGTGGTTCAAGTTGGACAATGGTACAATTTGGACAGGGCTTTTTGTCTTGATAAATGTAGTACTTCATTTTTATTTGTAGTTTTATAATTTGGTTCCTTGTGCTTAAAAATAAATTTTGTACTGTATTTATCAAGAAAAAAGCCATGTCCAACTTGTACCGACGAATTGTCCAACTTGTAACACTAATTCCAAATTATATCACTTTACCCTACTCAACATTCTTGTTTGCTTAGAACAGGCTTTTCTATAAAGTGCAAAAATCTGCAAAAAAATCTATTCTACTCAGAAAAAAAAGTTTGTAAGGTAAGGGAAGTATGTATCGGCCAGTTAAGAAAAATACTCCATAATTCGCTTAAAATAAATGATCTAAACCAGTTTTTGACATTCTAAAATATGCCAATTGGAACTCCAGTATTACATTTATCTATATATCAACATTTGATTTCTTAATATTTAGAGAAATTAGTTAAAAAAATGGTAAAATTGCAATCATGCACTGTGCATATTGCATCGGCCATATAAAAGTAGATGAGGAAGATATCGGCCAGGAGTGTAGCAGGCATCGGCCGGAATATAAAACCCCAAAAAATATCATAAATTTGAATATTTTTCTAATTGATTACGTTGTATCGAAGAAACACTCTCTGACATCCACCCCTTACCAGTACCCAACCATCAGGACCACTTTTTAGCACTTTCCAGGGAGATTTTTGGTGAGGGTTGTCTGCATCTTCTCATTTTCACCATATTTTTGATCCAATCCTGGAGCTCGGATTTAAGGATAAGAAATCCAGTTTCGGCTTGATTCACGATCCTCCGGTTCACAAGCTTACGTAGTACAAGCTTACCAGTGATTTCCCTTTTGAATGCCTTCCGGAAAGTTTATCACTCAGGATCATTCTGGAACTCTATACTTTGCAGTCATTTTCAAGAAGATTCTCGTGACGTCATGACATCCAGCACATTTTTCAATCTTTTCTCTGATATTGCAGTTTCTAAAAGACCTCCTTCAAGATGTTTAACATTGATAAAATGCGAAATTCACACTGAGGAAATCCTTTTTCACAACAAAAGCATTACCGACATAACCTCAACTGCTCGCGAAAATGACATCGAAATGCGATGAAAAATGGCCGGTAAGCTCTGTACTTGGAACAAAACGTACTTCCTCTCAATTAACAAATTAATTCTAATTATGCGTAGCGAGACAATTAAAAAATGTTCTGATACTACAAGAAGAATAATTGAGTAGTATTTTTTTTATTCAGACATTTTCGTAAATAATTTAAATAAGGTATAATTCCTTATTTTGTGTCACTGAACTTCTAGTATAAAACCATAAGAATTTGAGAAATGGCTACTTTTTGATTAAGACTCTGACACAGTGATTCAATTAATTAGATGAATAATTATATTTTGTTAAAAAGTCGACGAAAAACTTAATTCAGAAGATCATATATGAACAAACGTAATATATTTTGTATTAGATAATTGGTAAAACGTAGTTAGTAATTTTTTAATATTCATTTTTATCTTGGTGGCCGATATCTTCTGCAAGCTGGCCGATACAAGGTACATGGCCGATATATACTTCTCTTACCTTAGTTAAAGTTTTCAAGTTTTCATATAAAAGGTAACAAATGAAGGTAGAATGTGGTTCTAATACAAAAGTTTGTAATTTTATAGCCCAATTTTTAATTTGGCATCATTAAAAAATAGATTTGCACAGCTACAAACCTCTTGGATTTAAAGGTTGGTAACTCTTTTGTATTACAAATAAAGGTTTGTAGAGCTACAAATTTTGGAGTTAAAGGTTTGTAGGTCACATATTTTATAAACCTTTTGCTGCAGAACAAACTTTTATTGTAACAGTTTTCAATTACAAATTTAGCAATAAAACTATACAAACCATTACATATATACGAAGCTTTTTAAGAAATTCTAAATAATGCGGTCTTTTTTAACCGGAGAAAATAAGAAAAAATATTCTGAACTTGATTTTAAACGTGTAAATAAGATTGATGTAGGTCATATTGGTTTTTATTCAACATTATAATGCAAACATAAATATACACAAAAGTGCGAGAAAAATAAAAAATTCTAATTATGAATTGACTTATTATTCAGGTCAGTATAATAAAAATGAGATTTTAGAGAGTTTTAGGTCAGATAAAAATTTATACTGTTAAATATATAAATATTTAGGGTAAGTGTGCCAAATTTCGGCATAGTTGCATGCAAGCGTCAAAGTCTCAAGTTTGAAATGTAATATTTTAAATACAAATTGATTTTTTATCCTTTCTTCTGAAAGAGTGTTGCTTGGAACCTTGTAAAGAGTTTACCGTCTTTATTTACTCTATAATCATTCTTAATCTTCTTAATACATTTTAAAATGAATATTTTAATTTTAATAATAATAATAATAATAAATTTAAAATGAATAGCTTCGGTGCCCTATTTCGGCCACCTTCATTCTCATAGTTCCTTGCCCTTCGGGAATTCTTCCAATATCTTTTTCACGTCATCTCGTTTGTCGAAACTACATTTTTTGCTATTCTTTTGCATTGTATAATCTCTAGAGTACGTAAAATCTAAAAGTTCATGGAAATTCGAGGAACAAAAAAGGTGGCCGAAATTGCAAGCTGGCCGGAATTTGGCACACTTACCCTATATACTGTTAAAAAATAATTTGCAAAACACCTAAAACATATTTTATTGATACATAGGTAAAAACAAAGAGAATCACTTTGTTCATTATATGGACAATCTCAACTAGCAATTAGTATACTATTATAAACTTATCATATTCTCAAATCCTACTGCTTGACAAAGATGCTCCAAATGCGGAGAAATTCGAACGACCTGTGAACAATGGAGATTTTTCTGGCGGGAAAAAAGGGGTCAGACGGTGGCCCAAAGAAAGCCTCCAACAATAGGGTTAATCACCTTTTTTCCTCAGTACATTTTCGGTCGCACTTTCTCAGCAAAACTCTCGCTTTCTCTCGAAAAGATCGCACAGTGAGACTGAAGAAATACCTTTGCGGGACCCCAAAAAGTGTGCCACTCGCTGGGAGAAACTCTTTTCGTGGGGGCCATCGTGGAAAGCAAGAGTGAACGTCTTAATTTCTCGCTCAACAATCGCTTCCGATTCAAGCAAATTGTATTAGAAAATAAATTTATCAAAAAGACCCAGGGTAATCATCTCTATAGAAAAGTGCTGACAAATTGTTAGCGAAATAATCACAGAAATTCAATATTTCAGAATTTGTTTTAGTAAAATGTTCGTGATCTTGCGATGAATTTATTGTATTTTTGTGTTCTATTTTTTTCACACAATTTACCAGAGAGATCCGCCAGTTTCCCAAACAATTCCTCTTCTGGGAACAACTCGACGATCGTGCAAATTGATCAATTGATCTGTGATCACATGAACTCAAACGCCCACTCTCAAGGTGAAGAAACAGTTAAAAATAATGAGTTTTTCCGCATTTGCGAAATTAACGAAGAAATGGACAACCGGTTTAGATATAATCCTCACAAATTGATAACCTGAGATATCACGATATTATAAATCCATTTGACGATAGCAGTGATCACGTGGAGGTAGTTTTCTGGCTATAGAAAAATTATTTGTTTAAATTGTTTCCCATTGGATTTCTCGGAATTAAAAAAAAGAAGATCATTCGTATTCGTTTAATAACGACAAATAATTGGATTTGTAGCAATTACTTAATAATTAAAAAAATGAATTGTTATAGGAAGTACGATATATATATCATTAGGAAAAATAGCATCCAATATCTATAACCCTATAACTCCAAATTTTAATAAACAGCCATTAAACCAAATTTGGTATGTTTGAAATTCATTATGTTTCAAACCTTGAATTTGAATTTGGTAGAATATTTCTAAGAAAAATTTTGGGAATTAAAATTTTGTGAACAGTTTACTATCGATATTCTTGAAAAAATTGTGTCCTCGTAAGGTGGAAACGTTGTCAATGTCAATGTCAATCGAGTTCTCTCATACAAAGTGAAATTTGGGGAATATACGAAAAGTTAAGAGAGTTTCTATGCATTTGCAAAATATTTCTTATACAAAATTGGAAAATCTAAATGTCAGAGACTATTTGAATTTAATTTCAAAGTAAAGATTTTGTAGAAACTTAAAATTTAAGAAATTAATAAGGCATGCTGAATTTATTGATTGATTGTCAAGAGGCATTTCTGGTATGATTCAATATCAAAATCTGTTATTCAGACTGAAAGATATACAGGGAATTCCCATATTGATATTTAATTAAAAAAAATTCTCAAGTATAAAGTGGACGGAAGTTGCAATTTGTTGCTATGTTTAGTTATTTATTTGAATTATAACAATACAGTGCGACTCGGATAGAGTCAACCCCTAAAAATTTTAAACATCGTAAAAAATATAATGGCAAACTCTTAAATTACTTTTGTAAAAAAGAACGTGAAACGTATGAAACAGTAACTAAACTACATCAATTAAAAGCTTAGAATATTGCAGATAACAATCAAATACGTTGACTCTATTGGAGTCATACTATGATTTTACTCAGAAATTTGTTTTAAAAACTTCGATGCCTGAACTAAGAAACATATTAAAGGCTTTCATACTGATGATTTATCTTTATCCATTTGACTTTACATTTCTAATTTCCTAAAACCTGCCATATGACAAAAAACTCTAAATTAAAAGTGGTGGTGGCAACGCGTTCCAGTCTTTGCAAAATGCTCGAACTCGTGACTTAGATGCTATACCTCAAAAGTACTTTCGTATAATTTATTATTCACCGGTTCTCAACCGATTTGAACTGATTCATAAATCATTCAAAAGATCCTCCAAAATTGTTGTAAAAGTAAATACAATTAATTTTTGGATAAAAATTAGTTATCGGCTGTGAACCGGTTCAGAACCGATTGGAACCGGTTCAGTTTTATAGGAAATTCCAAGACCTTTCCAACGAGAACAAAAATGACCCCATTCGCTGGATAAGTTTGCTCTCTCTAGTCTTTCCGTACAGAAGTAGATCTTGAAAAATTCGAAAATCTATTTGAAGATCCAAAAAAGAGACTTTCTTACTTTTTAATACTTTCGCAAGGTGGCGGAAGTTACATCCTGTTCGAATTTTGAAGTGCTCAAGTGTCAAAATGTGACGGTCTTCACATTGTTGTGAGGAAAAAAAACAGAACAACGACATTTACTGTTCTTGCCCCATTATTTAATCACTCCATAATCACTGAGTAACTCTTGGTAATTCTTTTGGCAGCTTTTTAGTGTGATATTTGATAATTTTTCCTCACCTTGTTCGAAAATTTAGTATGAAAATTCGAAATTGAATTTGAATTCTTCGAACTTCAACGACTTTTTGTGCAAATAGAGATCCATTTACGTTTTATCCAAGACACTATTGGAGAATCAAAATCTAATTCTGTTTGGGCTCATTAGGAATGATTCAACGGTGTCGTATTTGGACGAAGTGTCCGCCTGGGTAATCTCTTAAACATATCCAAAAATGAAAAAAAAATCTCACGACGTGTTTTCGAGCAATCCCAAAAAAACATAGTTTTGTAGGGGAAGGGGAGGGGTGGGGAGAAAATGAGGGACATGTTAACGATCCTTGGGTCGACTTATGGGGGCGGGGTACGCCGAAGGTCCCAAGTCGCTATCTCTAACCGTTTGAACTCCGACGGACAGACGAACAGACAGACAAACAGCGTGATGACATTTCACAGAAATCGTCTGAAATGCAAAGATTTGTTGACAAAACTGGTCTCCGGGGGATAGAAGATGGAAATATGGGAGTGGAGGTGAAAAAATCGAGGAATTATATATAGCGGAGACTGTTTGCGAGAGTAAAACGTCACAAATTATCCGAAAACTGACAAAATTTGCAACAGCAATTTTGAGAATCTTCACAAAATTGACTTTTAGAAAATGATTCGAAAATGACATTTCTTTTGAGATAGAGGAAAATAGTCTTCTGCAATGTTGTAGAGCAGTAAATTTCCTATAAGAATATGCTCATTATAAAACGTTTAAGTTTTCTCAGAGCTCGTAAAAGAATTAAATATGCGTTTTGACAAGTTTTGCCCCAGTCTCCCCTACGGCTCTCTCCGTGGAGTTCGAGCAGTAAAATGTATAATATTTAATTTCCAATTTTGAATTAAGTTACTGCTATTTTTACAGATTTTCTTGACTTCATAATAACATTGTTTCGCATTTCTCATTCAAAATGATATGAAAATAATTTATTGTTTTAAATATCTTAAATGGAATTTTCTTATCACCTCAGAAATGCTGAAGACCTCATACAGTGAGTGTCAATAGTTTGTTGCCTAATGGATGTTTGAGAAATCAAGTGAAAAAAATGATAGAAAAAAATACTTTTCCAAATTTTTCTTTTTGCAGATGAGTTCCTTGTAATCCGTAGATATTATTTATAATTTTCAAAAAAAATAATTAATTTTATTTCATATCAAAAATAATTGTTTTCCAAAAGTTGGTCATTTTTGAAAAATCAAAAGTTTGTTGCCTCATTAAAAAAACTAATTCAAAATGGTGAAAACGTGCAACCAACTTTATGTAAACCGGTTACATTTTGAGCTTATGTCATTTGACAGGCAAATGGTAGATTTGTACATTTTTAAGGCTGTCAGTGGTAAATATATAGGTGTAAAAGTGATGATAAATAACAAGAAATAATCATTTTTTTGATAATTCATAATTTAGGTTATAATGGCAAATTACAAAAAGTTGGAAGGTGGGATATTGTCCAGAGATACTGCTGGAAGGAATCGGCGTCGCTTAAGTGCCAAATTTTATGGAAATTCATGAAAAGTTATACATAAAATGGTCAAATATTATAGTTATGAGGCACGAGTACATCTGAAAAACGTTACTGGCAGACCTAGGGTATCGACTCAGAGGGTTGATAACAGCATTGTAAGTATCTCTGATAGTGACCCAATGATGTCTGCTTCATAAATTAAAAGATAGTTGGTTACTGAAGGAACACAGGTCCCTACAGTTACAAAAACGAGCTCATATTGAAAGAAAATGGTAAGAATGTTTGGGTGGCTCTCAATATTCCATTGGTAAGCAAGACCAATCTGAATAAAAAGTTGTAAATTTACTTGAAACATGTTAAACAAGTAAAACTACAATATTTTAACCAGATTAAACTAGCTAACCAATGGAATATTGAGAGCCACCCAAACATTCTTACCATTTTCTTTCAATATGAGCTCGTTTTTGTAACTGTAGGGACCTGTGTTCCTTCAGTAACCAACTATCTTTTAATTTATGAAGCAGACATCATTGGGTCACTATCAGAGATACTTACAATGCTGTTATCAACCCTCTGAGTCGATACCCTAGGTCTGCCAGTAACGTTTTTCAGATGTACTCGTACCTCATTAATATAATATTTGAATATTTTATGTCTAACCTTTCGTAATTTTCTATTAAATTTCGCAATTAACTACGCAGATTCGTTCCGGCAGTATCTCTGGACAATATCCCACCTTTCAACTTTTTGTAATTTGCCATTATAACCTAAATTATGAATTATCAAAAAACTGATTATTTCTTGTTATTTATCATCACTTTTACTCCTATATATTTAACATTGACAGCCTTAAAAATGTACAAATTCCCCATTTGCCTATCAAATGACATAAGCTCAAAATGTAACCGGTTTACATAAAGTTGGTTGCACGTTTTCACCATTTTGAATTAGTTTTTTTAATGAGGCAACAAACTTTTGATTTTTCAAAAATGACCAACTTTTGGAAAATAATTATTTTTGATATGAAATATAATTAATTATTTTTTTTGAAAACTATAAATAATATCTACGGATTACAAGGAACTCATCTGCAAAAAGAAAAATTTGGAAAAGTATTTTTTTCTATCATTTTTTTCACTTGATTTCTCAAACATTCATTAGGCAACAAACTATTGACACTCACTGTATTTATCTAAGAACAAAAGCTCGATCGGAAGTGTTAATCAAATAAAATTCTTTTTGTGACTCACTTATATAGATCACACAACGATTTTACTACCACAATATTTTCTGCGAATTGGTTTCTCAGTATGAAAATAATATATATGTGATAAATTTCTGTGGAATAGGTTAATATTTGAGCGCACTAAAATTAATTCCGTGATAAACTCCTGAAAACGAAAACACTCAGCTTTGTACATTTAATTTGCGTTGTTTCTTCCAGAAGATCGTTGAAACGATCGGAATATGGGGAATTTTCTCTGGATGAGGGATTTTCGCGTGGAGAGGTTTTTGCAACCTTGGCGAAAAATCATCTACACGTGCGCGTTTTTCACTCTGATAGCGTTTCGTGACGATTTTGAGAGCGCGAAAAAGCGCAAAACTCCCAAGATTATACTGAGAAAAATTGGAATTGACAAAGAGAGATTATTATTTTCTCAATATAAAACTCTCAGTGAATCAAATGAAATTATTAACAATCTCAGCTTCTGAAGTGCGAGGTAATACCCAAGCTTATCCGATCACACTTAAACTTTATAAAAAGATGTTTGACACTCATATGATACCTAACTGAAAATCAATTCTTGAATGCTAGAGCGAAAACAGGAAGAGATATCAATTTGTGGTTCTCAAAAAAAATTAAATATCAACCGGATCAAATTTTGCTTTTCCAAAACCTCAGTTTCTGTTTTTAAGTGCTCATAATTTTGGACACCTTTATGATTTTTATTCTAATATTTGTTGAATAATGAATAATGATTTGAGTTAAAATCGTTTTGTTGAAATTTCAGTATGAGCAATTGCTTACGAGAAATATGTCAGAACTTCATGTTTACTTCAGTATTTATTTAGCTGTGGTGAAGTACTAACAAAATTTTTACTTGATATTTTTAAGTGATATTATTACATATTCATTGAATATTGTGTTGAGTCATATTAATAATGATTTGTTCATTTGACCTGAAGTAATATTAGGTGAGATTCTTAACAATCTCACCTACTATAATCCTAACAAAATTTCATGTCGTCCGATCGACCTCAAATTTGGCCAAAATGTGTTTCGCCACTTCCTGATTCCGAATATATATGTGGCTAAGTTACGTTCCCGGCCGGCCGGCCGGCCGGCCGGCCGGCCGCTCTTTGGAGCTTAATAGCTCCTAAACTAAAAAAGATATCGACTTGCGGTTTTCGGCAAAGGTTATATATCGGGTGAAAATTGCAACTTGGTGCATTGACCCCCCACCCCCCACCCCTCCTTCCGCCATTTTGAAGACCCCCCTTTTTTTGTTTTCTCAATAGCTCCGCCCCTATGGCATTCAGCGGACTCACATTTTAGTATGTTATAGCTGGGCCTTAGAGCTTTCCATCAATACCAAACTTAAGGTCCCCCGACCCCCCTGACCCGAGCTATAAGGGTCCAAAAAAAATTTCTTAAAATGGCCATAACTCCAGTTCTAATTGTCAGAATTTAAAAAGTGAGGGCTTTTTGGAAAGCTCTCGTGAAATGCCACTTCCTCTTCTAACATCGCAAGTTCATAAAACCACCGCTAGGGGCGCTTTTTTTAAAAAGAAAATTTTTAAATCTTAAAAGTTAAATAACTCAAAAATTCCATTGTGCATCGGGCTGAATTTTTAGTATGTTGTAGCCGTTGATTATACCTATCAAACAAAAAAACCTTAAGTCGATCTAAAACCCCTGACCCGAGCTATAAGGGGTCAAAGTTCGAACATTGATCGGCCTCTATCTCCGGTTCTAATTAACATAGCGACCTAAATTTTACCTTTTTGGTTTCGTCTCGATGAGCACTTTCAGATGAAAGTTCAAAAAGTCACCACAGGTGGCGCTGTGATAGCGTCAAAATTCATCGAAATTCAAAGTCACTTTTCTCAAAAACGGCATTGTGCAAGTTAATGAAATTTTAGTATGTTGTAGTCCAGTCTAGGACGTTTCCAAAATGGTGCGTATGTGCGCTGTGGTTTCAATAGAACCGGAGATATGAGGGGTCAAAGTTCACGAAATTCAAAAAATCATATCTCCGGTTCTATGTGACCGATTTTGATGAATGAGGGCTTAAACGAAAGATCTCACCAAATGCTACAACTTTCTAAAATATTTGAACTTCTTGGGACCAACACCAGGGGCGCCACAGTCGAAAAACCAATTTCAATATCACATAACCTCAATTATCTCGACTGTCGCTGAACCGATTTTGATGATTACTTCGACATAATTGTAGAGCACATTTGTCTCTACATTTCGTCCATACATCATTTTCCGCTCAGACTACGCTATCACTCCGATTTTGCCGTTTAAGTGTGAAAAAATTGATTTTTCCAATAATAACGCTTTGAAATCACTCAGATGCCAATTTGACTGCCTCTACTCCACCAAGACACTTAAAATAGGGGTTTAAATGGAAAGTCCCGCAAAATACAACAATTCTTTGATTTAGTTGAAGTTCAACAAATGACTACTTGGGGAACTCTGGATGAAAAAACGAGTTAAGAAACAAAAAACCTCGCTTATCTTGGCTTCTGAGTAATCGATGAGTTCAAGTTCTACGGAAAAATTATAGAGAACATTCTGGTCTACATTTCACCCATATAACACTTTTCTGTCAGTTCATCCAAATCCTTGACATTTTGGTTCAAATACAAAACTTGTATAATTTCACGAATTTGATTCAAAATAACTGAATGGCGTCTCCCTACTTCAGCATCAAATCGAATTTGCATGCACTCCGAGTTAGCTCACGTTAAGAATCTCACCTACATAAGCCGGTTAGGATTATCTGTCCCTTTACTTTGTGAATTACGTTTTTCGTGTGAAAAACGGGCAATTTTCTAAGAGATTCACCAATGAAGTGATACTTCTTATTTTGGACAGGTGTTTTTTCTCGAAATTTCGTGAAATTTTAGCTCTCGTGATAACTATCTTGACTCTACGAACGAGATGTAGTGAGAAAAGCCCTAAAAGACTCCCGGAAAGGCCAGAGAATGCGCGAATCCGCGCATACTTGGAGTACCTAAGTCACCTCATTTTACCCTTTAAGGACAATTGGGTCACCGGTGACCCAAAAATGAAATTTTTCCTACCGCCGTCTAAAGGTATGTTTTGCTCTAAAAAGTCAGAAAAAGTGATTTTTTCTGACCCCCGATTTTGGACTCTCTTGTCTTTAAAAAGTTAATGGATGACATGTAAAGATTCAGGGCTTCTTGTGACATTCTACGATTCCTTCTCATAAACGGGATAAAGACTTGGTAAAATGGGTTCTCGAAATGGAGAACAAAAGGCATCCTGTTGAGGCGGATTAGCTGTACAAAATTACAAGCAAAGTGTCCAAATTTGCAACCAAGTTGTCCAACATTAGAGTCAAATTCACCTCTATATCTATCAATTCATTTTTAAACGTATTAAGACTAATTTTAATAAAAACAAAGACGATAAACAACTCGTCAAGTTTCTAAACAACCTAAACAACCCTTCTGAAAACAGAGTCACAAAAAAATCAATTAGTTTTAAAAATATCGCACTTCAAACTTAGAACATTGATGCTTATAAGCACCCTGTTAAAGATTATGAGCACTTCCCTTAAAAAGCGATTAAAAGTTGACGTTAGATCCATTTTCACCTTTTCACCTTTTGGAACAACCTCGAGTTCCTTGTTTTTTTTTGTTCAATAACTCAACCCATAAGGATTGGCCACAAATTTAAGTACGTTGTTGGTAGGCTTTAAACCTTTTGATTAAAAAAAACAAGATATCCTCTGACCCTTCTGACTCAAAGTATAAGGGGTCAAAAGATAACTGTTATAATAACCCTAACTTCCGCTTTAATTGTCTAATTTTGATGATCTTACGGCACAGGGTCGAATAAATACCTCTTCAACAGGAAGCTCTATTGACACTTTTGCCAAAATGTTGAAATTTATTTAATGTATTTAGTAAAATGTAAGTAATATGGCATTTTTTGATTAATCTGCGTTTTTCGATAAGGGATAAGTGTTCAAATTTCGTATTCTAAATGGTACAGAACAGAGTAGGATGTCAATAATAAGTCCTTACACGAGTTCTTAAAGTGTCAATAGGTGTTCCTTTCGCCCTACGACAACTTCTACGAATAATTCAAAAAATCGATTTTCGAAAATTCAATGACGAATATATCGAAAAAGAAATAATATTTCTCGAACAGATTTCTGTACATGGTGTCTAAGGCCGATACATTTCCAACAATGGATTGCATTCCCACGTCAATATTACCCTGGTCCGAAAAAAGACCACTCAAAAATAGTTGTTTGTATAACCGAAACCCACGTTCTAATTGTTAGAATTAAATCACTAAGAACGATAATAAAAAGGTCTCAATAAAATCTAACAATCCTAAGAAAATCAAAACTTTTATGTATGTGATATTCAATCGAAAAATCGATTTTCGAAAATTCGATATCAATTATTTCAAAAATTACTAGACGATGCTCTTAATAAGAATTCGTTTTTAATATTGAAAACTGATTGCTTTAGATTGGGACATTGAAAAAATCTCAGTCGCATCATAAGCTTGTCTGGGCTTATCACTAGTTTTTAATATAGTTTATTCCAGACTTCAAATTTCGCGGAAATTGCTAGTGAATGAAACAGAGCAAACACTATTGCTCCCACTTGCGACAAATTATCATCAGTGTCGGTGGGAAAAAAATATTATCAATCTAATCAGAAATTATCGCATTTCCACGTAATGTAATAAAGTAACCTTGGCCTTGAATGAAATCACCAAGAAATGCGATAAAAATAGCGAAATGTGTGTGTACATTAACAATTGGCGCTCTTTGACGTCATTGCACGTAGCGCTGGCGTCGCTTCCTTTCGGTTGACACTTCCTGAACTCTTCCTGGAAAACTCCTGACTAAGAAAAAATCAACAAGATTGAAAAAGAGGAGTAAAGACAACATTGACTCCCAAACCGATTATTATGTCGATCCATCGTTTGTCGGTAATTTAATCAGAATGTTTAGGTAAATAGTAATTATTTATAGAATGATCTCAAGGTTCATGGTGAACATTTAGAAGGTATTAGGTGTTCTTTTTCGTCCCCATCGCAATTTTTCAGCTGTCTTTCCTCTTTTTCTTTCTTCTAATGTAAACTTCTTGGAAATATTTGAAAATTGGCGATATGCTCGTGATAAAAACTATTCATTTTACTCCAACTTTCAACAAATGTGGGGGGACCCGTTTTATATTTCGGAAATGCCTGCCCTTTTGCTTTAGTTGATCATATTTTATTTATTTTAAGGTTCATCTTGCAAGACGTAGAAAAGAATTCAGATTCCCAACCTCTAAAAACAAATTATGAATCAACATTTATAAAAAATATTCTTAAAACGGAATAAAGAATGTGTATTAATGTTTATAAATTGTTAAAGATATTTATAGATCCTTGGAGCAGTAAATTATAATCTGATTTTTTGGTAAATAATTAACTTCATGAAATGATTTTTTATTATATTAAATTACATGAATTGATAAATCAAAATTTATTTTTTATTTTATACTGAAGAACAGTTCACGTAAAAAATATTTAAACATGAAACTAAAACAAAGATTAGCTTAAGGATAATGTAATTTGAGTAGGGATCATAGAATACCGGAAGTCGATATCTCTTACCATTTGAATTTTATATGGGTCAAAGGACTGAAAATTACCCATTACTTTCTTAATTTTGCGGCTCGAACTCCATAGAGAAGGCAGGATATAAATCCCTTGATTTTTTAAAACCCTAAAATTTCAACCTTCCATCTTCTAGGAACTTACTTTTCTCAACATACTATATACACGTCTCAAAAGATTTCTATATTTCTAAGAAATAATGTCACGCTGTATATCCGTCCGTTCGTCCGGCCGTTACTACGCCTAGAGGCCAAACAATTACAGATAAAGACTTGAGACCTTTAGGGAACCCCATACCCTCTATAAATCGACACTGGCCTTAACTTGACCTTAACTTTTCCCTAGCCCTTCCCATTCCGTCCAAAATCATAATCATGTTTTTTAGGCTGCTCAAAAAAAAGCATGTGTTTTTTTCATGTTCGGATATGTTTTAGAAAGTTACCCATCAAGCAGATATTTCGTACATATACGAAAATTCCGTTGAATCATTTCTAATAACGGAAATTCCTTTAGAGAGCGTATTTCTCATCCGAAGGGTATTGTTTGGGTTTGGACTCGTTTTACCGGTACTGGAATTTCTGAGCCGAAGTTGAGTTCTGAAGTTCTGAACTAATTCTAATCGGTTATGAACTGGTAATGAACCGATTACTACTTTTTATCCTTAATTCAGTTTTATTACTTTAAAATTATTTTGGGATATTTTTTTTACTGATTTATGTTTTTTTTACTGATTTATGAATCGTTTCAAATCGGTTTTAAAGGGCCGGGAGGTAAGTTTTGAACCCTTAAACGATAAATGATGTGAAAATACTTTTGAGGAATAGCATCTAAGTTACGAGTTCGAGCATTTCTGCAATTTTTCAGTGAAAGTACGTGTTAATTTTTATTATTTAAGAGTTCGTAAAGCTTTTAATTAATATAATTACTATTTTAATCATTTAGTGAACAAAAAGTGCTTTTGTGAAATATGAACATCAATAGAGAATTTCTTTGAGCAGTATTAATAGACTATTTTCCTGGACAAAATTTACAATAATAGCTCCAGTAGGGGAATTCTGTAACAACACCCTGAGTCGAATCATTGGGTGTATCAGTAGCTTTTTCCGAATGCACTCGTACCTCTTTACCATAAATTTTGATTATTTTATGTATACACACACTGACACGATTTTTCATAAAATTTGACGATGAACGACGCAGATTCATTCTAATAATATCTCTGGACAATTTCCTACGTTTCAACTCTTTGTAATTTGCCATTTTTAACCTAAATTATAAATTATTAAAAAAACAGATTTTTTCTTATTATTTATCATAATTTTTATATACATATTTACCATTGACAACTTTAATAATGTACAAATCCACCATTTGCCTCTCAAATGACATAAACTCAAAATGTAACCGGTTTACATTAAGTTGGTTGCACGTTTTGACCATTTTAAATTAGTTTTTTAAATGAGGCAACAAACTTTTGACTTTTCAAAAATGACCAACTTTTGGAAAATAATTATTTTTGATATGAAATAAAATTAATTTTTTTTTGAAAAATATAAATAATATCTACGGATTACAGGGAACTCATCAGCAAAAAGCAAAATTTGAAAAGTAATTTTTTCTATCATTTTTTTCACTTGATTTCTCAAACATGCATTAGGCAACAAACTATTGACACCCACTGTATCTAGTTCCATGGTCTAAAAAAAATTGAAAATATAAAAAAAATATATATAAAAATTCCATCATGGAAGCGAAATTTGATAATTCGTAATTTTTGAACATAAATAAGGGAAGAGTACCATCGGTCAGCAGTATTCGAATCGTCAGGTTATTACCATATTGTTGCACCAATTTGAATGAATTTTTAAAATTTATTAGCTACTTTTCAGATTAAATTTATAAAACTAATTTTCCGTAAAACTCCTGATTAAATTCGTGACGATCTAAGCTATAAAGTACATAGTTGTAATTAAATCTATTTTTATTGATTTATTGTAAAAATTTAAAATTCAATTAGGGGGAAGTGGGGCACCTTTGAAATTGGGATTTTTCTCTTATACTGAAGTGGAAGCCATATCATAATGTAATGTAGCTTTTCAATCTGTTTTGTGCAGCTAAAGTATATCACGATAAGGCTCAATTTTATTTAAAAATATGTAGGTGAAAAATCGAAATTTCAAGGCACTTCCCCCCACACAGATACAATTAAATGGTTCAGTAATATACCGATTAGCATACACAGTAAAAAAAAAATGTGTAAAATTTTTCTACTATAAAAGTGCACAATCGACCATTTTAGTTGTTTAATTTAAAAATGTTTAAAAAATGCACAATAATTTGGTAATTTATTGTCACGTGATTGAAAATTACCACTATTATAGTTGAAAAATTTTCTACAACGTTGTTTAATTTGAAAATGTGTAAAATTTTAACACTATAATAATGTGAAATCGAATAAATTTATTATTTAATTGTGATCTGTGTAAAATTTCTCACTATTATAGTCATAAAAAAATTTCAACAATGTTTTGTAATTTAAAACTGTTGAAAAATTCTAAAAATTACCACTATTATAGTATGATTATAGTTTATCACATTATTATAGTGTGAAAAAATACACAACTTTATGGTATTTTTTGTCACATGATCAAAAATTAACACTATTATAGTTTGATCATAATTTTTCACACTATTATAGTGTGAAGCCTTGTGTATTTCAACCAAAGTTGTTGAATTTTTAAACAAAAGTTGTGTAAAAATTGTTGAATTTCTATTTAAGACATATGCTTCAGTCGAGATGTTTTTCATTCTGCAAAAGTCATATAGAACATCAAATATTTATATGCATAATAAGTATATCGTGAAGATTCGAGCATCAGATGTAATTATCTCGCATTAAGGCGTCTACACATTGGGAGCAATTTTCGTCAAAAATTGCGTTTTTGACAGAAATTTGACGTTTCCCCCTACAATGCTGCAGGGAATTTCCTTCAAAAAGCAGTTTTTGACAAAAAATTCTCCCAATGTGTAGAGGCCATTAGGGAGGATCCTGAGTACAGGAGAAAACATTACAAATGTCCAAAAAGGCAAAAAAAATCTAAAATAAACGAAATGAAATGAAAATTCAACAATTTTTGAGTTTTCACACAAAAATTCAACAATTTTTAGATTAAACAACTCCAAATTCAACAAGTTGAAATTCAACAACTTTAAATTAAACAATCTTAAGTTAAACATTTAATACTAACTAAATAATTTAAACTAAATAGTATTTTGAAGCTTATATTTTCAACTAAATACGAAGCTTGTTTCTTAACATTCCGATCCAGGGTGCTCTTCCCTTATTTGGTGTAGCTGAAGTTTTAAAAAAAAATCCTAGATTCTTACAACTCTCTACATTGTGATCATGTACAAACCTAGAAAAAGGTACCTTTAGATATCTGAAAAAAATATTTTCTCTATAATAGTATGGGAAAGTGCCCATGCTTTGCACTGTCCCAAGCTTCCATAATGACTAATTTTTCCTATGTTTCTGAATACAGTCGGAGTTCCTCAAATTTGAACTCCTCAAAATTTCAACGACGGTTGAGTTCAAAATGTAAAATTTGAGGTTATGTGAAGAAAGTTTTGCGTGGAGTCTGAATTAGAACTATTTTTCTCTGGTGTTTACTCAATATTATCGTATTATATTAACTTCCGCAACAAATCCCATTTCTTTAACAATAAATTAAATTGATATATTCTCTAAAATGGTCTTTCTTAAATTTGGGAAAGTGTATTTTATGTACATGAATTCCATTACGTTTTTGAAAATATTGTTCAAATTTGAGGAACTCTACTGTAAATGTGACTCCGCAAAATATTTCAAAAACAGGACATTTTCCTCTATTTTTTAAATATGGGTGCGATGGGTACATTTATTGAAAAACATAGGAAGAATTTAGTCATTATGAGGCTTGGGACGTGCAAAGCATGGACACTTTCCACTACATCTGTGACCCAATCGTCCTTCGTGAAAGATCAACTCAGAATAGAAAATCTTGCCTTTTGGGTTTGAAACTTTATTTAAAAAATAATTTACCCCGGTGTTAAGGGAATTGGCTATGTAATTGAATACTTAGAATAATTGTCTAATTGTGCGAACGTTCGCGATAAGCGCCCTAAAGTATCATCATTCTTGTTTTCCGTTTGCCCGCCACGTTTTCACATGAACAACCTTGGGCAGATAAGAGATTTATCTTCCGCTTTTCAAGAAGAAAAAAAATCCCCAAATGCGTATCAATTTTGCAAATTAGCTGAAACCTTGACTGATATTATTGTTAATTTTTTCTATAAATTAATATTAAACCTTTAGTTCTGAATTCTAAAGAAATTCCAAATGGAAAAGAACTTGAGGGAAAATGTTACTGGGTTTACTGACCTTTCATTGTTCCATGTGGCGCATTTAGTAAGTTGTGGGGGCGAATTCCTTCTCAAAAAAAACCATCCTCGAGGTCAGCATCAATTGAACGCGACACACAAAGTGATAACAACGCGATAAACTTCCGCAAAGCGTCACAAATTACATTGTCAAGTTCAATAAAATGTCACACGATGGCCAAACAAAATGTTCTCTGTCAGATGAGCCAACTGAGAGCAAACATTTACATTTCTCAGCTGCGTGTACCTGCTTTTCATGCCTCTCTTGGATGCCAACGAGCATTTTAGGTGGATTTTTTTTTAATTAAAAAAAAATTTAATAATAGTAAAACTGAAAAACAAGAACCAAAACTGCAAACCAACGAAAAGGTAGAAATTTTCCAAAAAAAAAATCAGCAAAGTTGAAATAAAAGAAATAAACTCATATTTTTTAAATTATATTTCTCATCATCACTAAAGTATGTTTTACAATACAACAAAAAAAAAAGAATTTTGATGCTCCCTCATTTGAAATAAAAATTTCCTTAGTTATTGGTCCTATCGACAGAAAGAACGAGCCTAAAAATTTTGTTTATTTGATTTTATTTTTATCAATAATAATTATAGTATTTTTTGTTTTTTTTCCTTAGATACCTACAATTAAATTTAACATATAGTGTTTCATCATCTCTCAATATATATTACACATTAAATTATTAAAATCGCACATTTTTTGTATGTTTATTTTTTTTTGCTGATTTTCTCTTAAATACATAACCTTACTTTCTCAAAAGAAAAAAAAACTAAAGATAAAATTAAAAATCTACTTAAATTACTTTAAAATAAATCAAAAAAAAATTGAAATAAGAATTAATAGGTTTTCATTTTTCTTTAAATCTCAACATTTGTAGAAGTCCTCCCCAAAAACAAATAAAAACACTAATAAAAAAAAGAAAAAAAATCAGTTCTGTTTTTTCCATTATACAATAATTAATAGAAATTTTCTCATTCAATTTAATTTATAAAATTAAGAAATAGATTAACAAACTAAAAACAATTCTACGAGTTATTCTTTTTTTTTCCTCATTTTCAAATCTTCACTTAATTGTAGAGATTTTTTCCATGTTTTTTTTTTTTTTGTTTTATTTTTTCTTTTTATCTTAGAAATGTGTCTTAAAGTAAGGGTTTTTCATTTTCATCTTTTTTTTCTCTCTTTTAAACTGCTCTAACCTAACAGCAATTATTGTTGGATTTCAGGGAGGATTTTATTTCTGAGTTTGTGAGACTGGATTTCATTTATTTTATTATTCACACATTTCAAACTTTACTAACTTTCACTGCATTATGCTGTGTTTTATTTTCTGTTTAAAAGTTGAGCCATTTTTGTGATCGTTTTTTTTCTTTTGGGTGGTTTTCTGACATCAACATAACCTCACATTCT
>NC_077223.1:60698623-60733902 GCF_024763615.1 Phlebotomus papatasi
TGTAATTGTCTGAGAAATCACTTTTTTTTGTTTAAATATCTTTAAAATGTTTTTTTTACGCTATTAATAGATTTATAGAATAATTACTATTTTTTTATGTTTTTTTTTCTCTTTCCTTTTTCTTCTTCTTCCACTTTTAATTGTAATGCAATATGGATATATTCATTTTAAAACACCTCATCATGCTTCTATCGCATCTAACCTCAAATCTTCAGTGACTCTGAAAATTCAAGATGGTTTCACATAACCTCAATCTTTTCAAATCCTAAAATATACTTTTATTTCTTAACTTTCTACAATGGGATATAATTGAAAACATGCACTCTAAACACATTTACACAGTTGATTTTTTAATGTATTTTTCATTTAAATATTTTTTTTTGTTTTCTTTAATTCTTCCATCTAATTTTTTTTTCTTTTATATTTAATTGTTTATCTCACACTACAAGTCCTCTACGAAAAAAAAAATGTATAACCCACAAAATGTCTTCAGCATCTCAATTATTTCTTTCTTCGAAAAAAAAAGAAGAAAAACATTCTTCAAATACACTGATTCTTTCTACAATTTCTTTTTTATTACGTAAAATCCTGTTTCTTTTTTTACTTAATTGATTTCTGGCATTTCTGAGAAGGAAATTGTTCTTTATTGATAAAAGTGATTTTTTTGTGTTTTTTTTTTCTCTTTTAAATATTTCTCTCTTACTTGTTTTTTTTTTGTTACTCTCAGAACTCTTATCATACAAATACGAATAAATTATTTGGTTTTCAATACTCCACCATTTTTTTTCATTATTTTTGTATTTTTGTTTTCGAGAGAATGTGGGCCTTAGAGAGAGTGTCATTTGGTGGGGAGTGATAATCCCCCGGAAAATGGGAGAAAAATCCACTAAATTCTCTCGAAGTGATTACAAATTTTCTTTTTACAGTGTACATAACGCTTCTCGCCGAAGCTGAGCAGTTTTTCGCACATTAGACACATTTTCCCCTCAAGTTTCGATGTGACCAATAATTTCGACATTCGATGTTGACGAATGCACTTCCAAATATTCGAGTTCAGCCAAATATAGCTCAGGGGAATGGGTCAAATTTCGAAAGACACTTCCAATGGAATAATTTCGAAAAATATCTTCGAAAAGACTTGAGAATGAAGAACGAAATTTCTGTGACTTTGAAAGTCGATATTTGGTTTCGATGTTTTCCATAAAATTGACTTGAAGTCAATTTTTCGAATGTTTTTTTTTTCTATTCAGACTCAAAATATCATTCTCAAATGTCAAATTTTGAACCGTCTTTTCCCTCAAAGCAACTTTGTTGATCTCTTTTACAAATTTGAGTTTGTGTTTTTTTTTCTCGAAATTATACTTTCGAAGATGAAGCATTTTGGAGCACCAAATGTGTTAGAATTTCGGCAGGGTGTCTCATTTTTTTTTAACCTCAAATATTGCACATAACCCCAATGTTGGGAAATTTCGACTTACCCCAATCTTCGAAAGTGTGTTCGAAACCCAAGTCCACAGAAAAATATGCCTAGTGTCCGCCGGCGGATGATGGAGGACGAGATCTTGGCGACACAGAGGATTTGTGTCGTGGCGGGGGGGCGGGGCCTTATGCCTCGAGGAGGAGTTTGTGGGCGGGAGCGGCGGGAGCTGGGGCACTTACCGCCTGGGCAATTAGGGGTGCACGCATAGCGGCTGGTGGCGGCGTAGGTGATTTCTTGGAGAGATTGAGTGGCTGCTGCGGATCAGCAATGTCCACCTGCAGCTCAATGAGCCGCGGTGAGGCGGACGAGGAGCTAGATGAGGGTGACGGACCCGGCGGTGAGGTGGACGTGGAGTGAGGCGACTGGAAGTAGTGATGTGGATCGCTGGGTGATGGCGTTTGTTGTCGCGCTGTCGTTATCACTGGCCACCTAGAGGCGGGATAGGGACAGGCCGACGGTGCTGAGGCCGGACTGCATACCAACAGACCGCCCGGATGGTGGGGACTGCGGTAGGCAGCCTCAGCTGCCGATTCCCGCTTAATGTAATTGTGGATGATGTCAGTGCGCTTCATCTGCTCTGGCGTCATACGTGGTTCCTCCATCAGCGACTTGGCCAGCACGGAATGCGTACTCGAGAGGGAAGACTGGTGGGCGGGTCGCGTTAAATGCATCTGCAACTGGGATTGCTGCACTGGTTCTGCCTCCGATGCCTCAGCATCTTTCTGACGCATCGCCCGGAACTTCTTGTGCGGCTTATAAGCCTCATCCATCAGCGAATTTGTGTCATACAGCGGCGGAGCCTATAACAAAGAAAGGACCATTTGTCAGGAATTTAAGGTGTCCAAGTTCAGAAAACCTCCAATATGTTATCAAAAGTTTCAACGGCGGCGAAAAGACTTTGAAGAAAACTAACTATTTTTTCGGAGTTAATTTCGAATTCATTCAACAAAACGAACAAAATCTCAGTATTACTTCGAAAATCGCATATTTGGCCGAATGAAAGGTGATGGTTAAATAAAGAACAATGAAGCTTGATCCTTACCTGAAGGACCCTTTTGAGGACGGGCATATCTTCCACTGGCATGTATTTCTTCTCATCAGCCGCATCTTCAACTGACGATCTGGGTGACGAGCAACTTGATCCACTGCTCGCCTTATGGTCCGCCTTCTCGTTCCCAGACTCAATGCCAGAGTCCGTAGGGCTATCCAGTTTCCTGTACCGTATGTGCCCCGTTGACCGTACAACTGGTGTAATTGTGAGGCCATTTTGCTGAAGGTGGGCAGTGCCCACGAGATCATCTTCTGAAGATCCAGAATTTGCCCGATATCGCATTGGACATCCAGACAGTGTTGCCGCTAACAAGGGTGCGGTGGTTGATAGACTCTGGCTATATTCTGAATTTGTGTCACCGGACTCTGTACTGGACACTGAACCCATAGGGCTCTTGGCTACATCTTCACTATTATCGCAACCCCACGAACTACCGGGACTTTTGCTAGCCTCCTCCTCCATTGACCACATCTGCTGTCGCAGCAGCTCTTTGTGCTCTGTTCTGAACACCACAAGCTTCTCAGTATGCAGTGTACTCAGTGTCCTTAGATCAGGGAGTGTCTTCAATAGTTCAGCCATAAATTCTGGCTGATCTGGACGCTTCTGGGAAATGACTGTTTGCAGACAACCCTTCAATCTCGTGTACATCTTCTCAATTAGCTCAACATTCCTCAATCCAGGCCTATCAGGTGTAATAAGAACTATCGCACAGAACAGACCAATTTCTGCATCTGTCAATTGCATTGAGTTCATTCTCTCAGCAAAATTGAATGTACTGTCAACAAGGAAGCGAGCATTCGCCCCATTCTGGATGGCGTCACGACGCATCACCTGTCCATTGAGGCAAATGATACTGTTGATGGAGCTGTCGAACATACAGATCAAACGTACAAAGAGGGCATCAAATAGACCCGCCTTCAGAAGTGTAAATTTGTCATCTTGCGTGAGCAACTGAAAACCAGGAATCATTCCTGCAAAGTCAATGACACCACGAATGACATGAGCGAAGCGCTGGGAGAACTCCTGTTCAGACTGGAGTTCAGGGGCTGGATTGAGCGGACAGGCCTGAAATAAAGATGGTGGGTCAGATGCAAGATAGAGGTCTGCGTTCTAAATCTTAGGATTATTCCATAGAGCACAGAGGATGCAAACTATGCAAGGGTACATCGCATTGCGGTATTGTTATTTAGCAGCTTATTCATTATGGAGCGAACGTCTGTTCTTTGACGTCTTTCTCCGTGTCTATATCGATAACTGCCAAGGGATAACGCAAGGATAACGAAGAAACTGGTCCTAGCAAGAGAGTTGAAACAAGGTTACCGCAATAAGAACCCAGCAACGAAAAGATTCCTAATTTGTTCGGAGCGCGATGGCCACGCATGATAAACTTCTTCTAGTTCAGACCGGTGGCCACCGCTCTAGCGCCACTGATTGTACATTGACTAGTAGTCACAAAGGGTCACGCTACGCTATGTTAAATTCCCATAAGGTGACTGGTAGTTGTTCAGGTATTCTTGTACTGTGGTACCAACCACGAACTTTCGTTGCTGGGAATGGGACTACGAATTTTCCAACTACGTTGGAGTAAATGATGCACGGTGACTAAAGTTCACTATGGCAATAGTGTTAGAGGGCGCCACCACTGACACTACTGGCACCCCTAAAATAATTCTCTTGCCAGTGGCCGCCATGATTTATTCATTCTATCTTTGTTCTTCAATCGATTCAGACGCTCTGTAATTCTTAGCCTAAGAAGCCTTCTTAGACTTAGCTTTATATTACTCCGAGAGATATGTTGTTCCTGAGACCGAGATCTATAACTTTTGAAAATTTGGTGGTCATCCGATGTTCGGGTAACGAGATATTTGAGACTTTCGAAAAAAATTTACACGGGCAGCATAGGAAATCGCCAACTTCAAATGGCTCTCCTGAAAAGTTGTCATTCTGAGATAGCATAGTATGGAATGGAACCGTCGAAATAGTCATTTGTTATAATAAAAAGTTGAAGTACGATCTAAAATAAAGTAATATTTGTGTTTGGTTTTACTAGATACGACCAACTACAACAATTATCCACTTCGGCGATAACGTTGGATAGAATAATCATATTCCTCTTCTTTCCCTAAGGTAAAGCCACAACAAATAGTAATATAGTGAACGCATTTAGCGATGAGGGTTAGGAAGGATAATGTCAGTGAAGGACCTAGCATAGATGAATTCTGCGTTGAACTGGGCTAACAACTATCAAGTAAGCTGTACGCCTTGATAGAAGTCTCACTTCTACGTTTTCTTCATTCGGAATTGATGTGCTTCAGTCTGAATAATGAATACGTCATATCAAAGGCATTCTACAGAATGACATGCCAAACATTCTACTGTCTACGTAAAACCCTTGAGAGGTATCAAAGTTGCTCCTCTGCATAATGTTATTACACTACAAAATAAACACCCTAGAAGATATCATTTTAATATTTTGAAAAAAATCTCCAATGTCATGGTATATTTTGACTGAAACATCAACAATATATTATTTGACGCTCCCTCTAACTGTGAATAATTGTTTAACGCCGTGGCATTGACGCTAAATACCGCCTTAAGTAGATTGGCGAGGAAAACCACCAAGCAGCCAGTTTATGCGGAAACATGTTTAGAGCTGCAACTATGACTTCCTTCTGTCACTTTCACGCAGCAGACACCTCTGCATTCGGTCATAAAAAACCTTGAAGGAGACAAAGACTGACCTACTGAGAGTACCTTTTCTTCTTCTTTATTCTTCTCTTCATTTGTAATATAACTCGTCCGCCAAAATCGCGAAATGGAGCCTTTACCCATACACACTTCCCGTTTTGCGCGACATTTTTTTTTTGTCGTCTCAATTCTTTCAAGTTCATCATAGCGGAATTGTTGAGCCGCGTGTGAGTCAATATTGGTGCAAATCGCCACGATTGGTGATTGCGTCACTTTGCTTGACTTCTCCGAGAACACACGCAAAATATTTTCAATGTCAGGCGTTTTTTTTATTTTTTTTTTTTGCTAGTTCTGGACACCTTTTTTTGCCAACAAATTTCGCGTGAAAAATTATGTCTCATCCGAGGGATGGGTTTATCGGTGTTTTTGTATGCCCAAAAATTTAAACAAATATTTGTATAGAAGCTTATCAAAAGGTTGTTTGCATTGATCATTTGATTAACCAATATGTCAATTTTGAATTTAGTCCTGTCAGAATGGCGTCAAAACTACGTCGCCTATCATTTACTTTTTGGAGACTTATTGCAAACTTATACATTTTTTCTACTCTCTTTCTGTCTACAATCCCCTCAATTCTAAGAATTTTTTACACACACACACACCAGAGAATTGAGTCAATTCAGTCAAAAATGCCCCATCTGGGCTCTCGCACCTCGATTGAAGGCTAAAAATATTCGTCGAGACTGAATAATTTAAATATAAAAAGACGAACGAAATATCTATCATTGGTGTGACCTCAAAACTGCTCCTGGAAACAATATTATTCTTACTCGTTTTTACTTTTAAAAAAAAATATATCAATTCAATTTCCCACCGGAAACACAAAAGAGCCACGTGGTGCATTTTGGCGCCATTTCTCTATTTGCTTCTTTCTTAATGGCGCATTTTGGGGTGGATTTTCTCTCAATCTCCCAAGAGAATGAGAGAGAGAACGAACCTTGAACCCAGTTCGTCGACCTTGACGCTTCGGACTCAATGAGCGACTCTCATCGCACGACATGGTATCGATCCGATGTGCGAAATGTCGCTCAACACCCACATTGATACCCCTTAAAAAACGCCTCCACAAAAAGCCCCCCCAAACATCTCCGCCAACAGACGCGTCCCCTGTCGCTCCGACGACCGCTCTCAAGGCTGTCCCATACTCAAAAATTTCTGGTGATATTAGGCATTGCGTCACAAGTTGACGGAAATGATTGGGCGCGAGAGATTAATTAACACTTCAAGTTCAAGCTGAGCTTTTTCTGACCAAGAAGACATTTTTCAGTGGAATTCTCATAAAACAGTTATAAGTCACATTGATAGTGCAAAAAATCCTGAGAATGCTTCTTCAATTAAAAAAAACTAAACCTAAAACAGCAGTTTGTTTGAATCTGCAATCTTCCATAACCTAACTTAGTCATGCTGATTTTATATTAGTTCAACAAATTATTGAAAACCCCAATTCTCAAAATTCTGATCAAATACAAAATCACAAAGATTAAGTGATGTGGTTAAACCCCAGCTCTAAGAAGGCTATGACTCTTGCGATAAATAAAGACACCATTTGCCGTTTATTTCAGAAATTCTTTCGGCATTTTTTTTTCTCACACGCCATGTCTCATATTGCTCTTTTAGCGCTACAAACTCCAATAATGTCTTTTAAAAGATTTTTTTTATTAGCTTCTTCTGTACCATGTAAACGTAAAGTATATAACACTAAAAATTATGATGATTTCTTTGCGAATTTCCCGCAAATTCCCGGCCACATTGGGTTGTCGGCAATGTTACTATCGGACGAACGTGGTGTCATGACGCTGACTTTGACAATTCAAGGTCGCGACGATTAATTCCGCAGCACACAGGTGGCGTGTGTGTGTGAGCGCGATAACAAATCGACCGGACTTGGAAACACAAAACGCCGCCCACGTGGCTCTCAGATCGCATTTCGTATACCAAGTGAGTCTCCCCCCCTCCATGCCTGACTTTTTCCCACTGACGTCACTCGAGGAAGCGATTTTCCATCTTGCTCGAACACCAGCCCATGCTATTGTGCTAGAGTGCGATAGTCGCACCAGAGACACATTCTCAAGCGGGAATGAAGGTCAAGAGCTTCTAGGAGACGCTTCCGTGTATTCATCCTGAAGGAGTTCATCAAATTCATAACTGACATTTACCCCCACTCCATCACCCCCCTCCAAATTTGCAAAATTGGAATATTATCCGATAAATTGTCAACCCACCCCCACCCCTTCCCAAAACACTTTAGAATTTAATGCGAAACGACCTTGTCGCTATTTTTCAACCTTGGCTGATAGAAGTGCGCGATCTTTTGTGTGCGCGCCTTTTTTTTTCTACGCGAAAACTTTTGCCAATGTGTGCGATATTCGAATGGCTTTTTTTTTCATCATCCGCGTGATTCGTCTGATATTTGCTCTTTGAAGACGACAAAAAAACACGCACTGCCGTCACACGATTTCCTTATTTGCTCGCAAAAAGAATTCATATAACCCCAAATTCAGGACAGGTCATCTCCTTCACAAAAGGGATTGCTAATTTGGATACTTTCTCTCAGAATGAGGAATAATAATAAAAAAAACTGTTGTTTTGAGACTGAGGAAAACATAGAGAGAGAGAAACATTTGAGCGCATTTTGACCTTCGTGTCGGTGATTGCGGAAGTTTAAATTTGCAATTTCGAGATCACTGAGAAAATGTCAGAGTGTTGAGAAGCAGAGTTGGAGTTGTGCGAGCGATTGATTGATAATGACGAGATTATTATTCACATGATGGGAAATTTTCTAATAAATATAGGTTGTTTGCAATCCGTTGTTTTTTTATAAGGTATTCCTATGACGGAAAACAAATTAAAAAATGCCCATTCATAATTTTGGAAACACTTTTTGAGGGGTCATTTGGGGTTAAATTGTGCTCTATATATTGGAAATATCCATTTATTCTTGATGACACATGTTTGAATAATTTCCAAGTTTAACTATTAAGAAAACTGTATTTGGGAACCAATTTTATGTAAGCGTTAGCATTATGGGACCTAGCAACCAACACTCAAGATATGTGTCACCAACGTCAAAATCATAGTAAAACTATCACTTACCAGCGTTGGCATAGAGTAGGAGGGACATTCTCTTGCCCTTTGACGCATCGCTGCTACTTTGTCCTTTGTGAACTCGCACGTGTCCATATGAGCCCGCAGGACAGCCGCTAGGAGCCTTGGTTGATCATCTAACTCACTAGCCAGCGCCCTCTGTTGGCCTCTATTTTGCGTGCTTTGTTGCATCGCCGCGAGGATACGCGCCTTCTCGCGCTTCGGTACCCGCCCGAACCTCACGGCTATAAGTACAAAGAAAGACAAAAAAAAAGGTATGCTTAGTGAGGGCGATCAGGTGAATGCACACGCGCTGAGGGACAATTGAGGACGCCAGGTGCATTCTGGCAGATGGAGGTGTCACAGGGCGCGTGGCCCACTTTGAGCCTCTCCACATGGCGACCAATTGCCACCCATTCATCACTTTCGGGGCCATCAAGAGCCTTCTGCGGCCAACCGCAACACTCCCAGACACTCTCTTTTGGCCTTCAATATGGATCATCCGAGGGAGAGAAATCGAGGGAAATCGAAAAGTTTTCCGTCACTCATTTTGGAGGGTACATTGCGGAAAATTCGAGGAAAACTTGAGAAATTGTAAACAAATGTGTATATTCTTCAGTGAAAATCATCCAATATAGGGTTCACTTTGAATTTGAAAATGTACAAGAAGGCTCAATGTAACAGACAGAAACGCCAAAATAGTTGATATTTATTTGTGGAATATACCTTTCAATTCTCATTATGGATGAATTTTCAAGTCAATCTACACTCAGTCCCGGCATTAAGTCGTTCGGGATTATGCACCTGACGGAATTATGCACATACAATTATGCAAGTTTGCCTACCCTTGGGAGTCAATTTATGAACTCACTTTTTAAATACGCCTGAATGTATACTATTTTGCGACGCGGGACATTTGAAAACATTTTGCTACTTTTTCAGAATAAAACTTTAATTTCTTTTATTAAGGTAAATTTTTTAAATATTCTAACCATTTATTGAAGAACTCTGGCCAAAGAGTACTATTTGTTAATGCATTTCTATTAAACAATTGAATCTTTTTGTTTGAACTACTTTTACTCAGCACGAAATTCGTTCTACGGCCGATTTATTCAAAAGAAAGCCCCTGCGGTTATGCAAATTTTCTCGATGCATAATGCCATTTCGCGCGTTTTTTTTGGTCCTGAAAATGTGCATAATGCCGGGACTGAGTGTAGTTGACATGGCTTCCCCCTACATCGACAGCTCGACAACCAATACAATTAGTGTAGTCCTAGACAAGCATGGCAGCCATCTACTTTCTTCCGCCGTAAAAAAAAAACCGTCCATGAAGCACAATTTAGCCCAATTTCTCAGGCGTAAAACTTTCGCTTATGGCGAAAAATGTGACGGCATGAATAATTGTGCGTTGAAAAGAGAGAAAAGAGAAAGCCTAAATGACAATGCGATCGTTTCCCGCCAACGCGACTATTGTATTCAAAATGGAAGAGACAGGGAGGGGACGAGCCTTTCTCTCACTTTCATTCAAATGAGCAAGACTGAGATAGTGTGATGCTTAGGGCGCAGGATCATTCAGATATTGGACAATTCTGACGAATATCCCCAGATATGTCCTTTGACAAAAAAAATGTTAGGTTAAGTAGAATAAAATCAGAATGTTTAACCTCACATTTTAGGACAAATATTTTTTTTTAATCCTAACTAAGAAAAGTCAGTACATCTGTATAGATATCGTGTATTGAGGTAAAAGTAAGGCGCGCGAAACGAAAAGTGTGTTACTTTCTCGACAAAAGTGGTCTCAAGTGAAGGTGAGAGTTTCGTCAACAATAGACACAGACTTTTTCACATTTTCACTCGCATGTCCCGGATTAATGGCAATTAAAGCAATAACAACAAGAAAAAATTTGAACCTACGTGCATTGTGATAAGAGACATTCCCCTTTAGTATCCCCTTGAGAATTGGCAACTCTTCACTCATTGTGACTCGGAATCTATTCGTGGGCCAAATATCCTTCAACTTTATTCCTTTATCCAGGTTTTTGTTTTTAGCACTGTAATCCACGTAAATTAATCACGAGTTTGGTTATAACAATCACAATTGAGCACATTGGGAGGAATTTTCTTCCTTCTTCACAATTACAATTTTTTTTAAATATATATTTTCCTTTTTTCTAGTGGAAATTCTCTGTGATTTCTGCACAAATATTAACTTTGATCCTTCAATCACTTTTTAATTGTAATCCATATGTCAAGCAGTAGTGGGATAATCCTATGGAAGTTAGCACACAAATCACCAATATATCCACAGGTATAAATGTTGAGAAATCACCGTGTTTTGCACGCTTTATTTCGCGAAAGACTTGTAACGGTTGCGAACTGAGACAGCACTTCGAACCGATGCGATCTCTCGTGTGGCTTCAACACGACTGCCGTGGAAATCGGTCTGAATGTCGAAGAACCGTTGGGCGGCCGCAACGCCGCCCGCCGGGTAACTGTACTATGTGGTGGGGAGACTCCACACACTGAGACTGAGCAGACAGGGGTGATTGACATGCGTAGAAAAGGCAATTTCCCTCTGTCCTTGAACCCCTAAGACTTTACGCGCCATACCTTTTATCTCTACCTCCCAGTACAACCCCCGAAAATTCCACCCAAAAGTGCCCTTGAGCATCAACCTTGAGTCACCCCTCGGTATTTGCTCCCATGTAGCGCGTCGTCCATTGTGTCTCAATTTGGACGAAAATAGACGCGATAGTGTATTGAGATACTGCTGCAAAGCTTTGTGGAAAAAGAAGAATTTAAACTTTGCGCGCAAATAAAACGCCTGAGAGGTTAGGCAACTCCGCACGCACGCATTTTTCGCAGTATAAATTAATTGTCTCATCACTTGAAAAAGCTGTTGGGTGATTTGAGGGAGGAGAATTTGAGGGAAAATTGATGAGATGTTTCCCCTAACATGGAGGGATATGTCGCGATGGCGCAAAAGGACGACGCATTGTGGAAGGGTTTCCCCAGTAAATTTCTCCTCCGGGAGAGAGGAGTATATTGGCCTATGTGTCGACATTCTGCCGACATGTCTGACAATAGTCCCTAAATATCTTTTTTTTTTTAATTAGAAATTTCAACAACATTCCAACGCAGGTAAAGATTGTTGATGACAATAACCCCAACTTTATAGCAAAACCTAAAATGATGTTTTGTAAACCAATTAATTTCTTCCATACGGTCTAAGGAGGCATAGTGGAAGTCAAAACTATAGACAAAATTGCAAAGAAAACGAATTTTCTGTCCCAAAAATCCCACTCATGTTGACACCATCTCGGGCTAATTGCAAAAAAGTGTGCACAAAAAGGGTTCCATTCGCAAGAGAATTGAGAAAATGTGAGACCAGAGTGCTCTGTTGCAACATTCAATCACCGCGTCACATAACCTCACCTCGATCGGTCACTGACTCGCCTTCTATCGCTCAATTTACAACTTTCACTTACCTCGCGCCCGATTGCGGCGCCAAAGCGATTTCTTGCATACCTCAAAATCCAGAGAAGGATTTGTATTAGAGGACTTTTTTGCTATCTTTTTTTTTCAATGAAAAAAAAGGCAAGTCAATTGCGGTGCAATGAATGGAAATATAAGGGAGAAAAAAACAGAAGTTGAAACGAGAGAGAAATGCGGAAAAGAGAAATTTTTGCAGAGATGATAAAACTTTCTACTCATGCAATCGATTTGGACGAAAAATGCAGTCGCAGTAGTGAAAACAAACATTAATCCACAATATCGTCAACTTTCTCCGGAAGATATTTTCTAATTCAGAAACGTGATGTTTTTTTTTATTATTTTCCTTCTTCAAGCCAGGTTGGGTGAAATTTTTCAATCGAGTATTGTTACGAAATGCATAGAGAGACAAACGATAAATTGCGTTGAGCTCCCATGGTCTCAATTTGGAGGCAGATGGCGCCATTTCTACGGTTCACTTGCTATCTCCATCCCGCTTCTGATCTATTGCACACAATTGGCTATTCCTGGGATTTCCCGCCCGAAAGGCATAATTCCACTTTCCTCGACGATTGACCAATTGGGCATCTCACCATCTCCAAAAGTGTCTTTTTTTTTTCTTCTCTCTTTTGAGGGAGCTGCTGTAGCGAGTCAAAAAGCAACCCATGTTGCGCAACATAACCTCAATTTGGTCATCAATCGCGTTCAAAACGTGCCGAGTGAGTGCAAGTGAGATAGTGTGCTGTGAGACACAGCGATTTGGTGCAAAAATTGCACACTGCTTTGCTTGTTTTTTTTTTCTTTTCATTCTGTCCTACCAACTCTCAAGTCTACTTCTCTTCCTCTCTCTTTCGCACTTACAACCTCTTCTGACAGCCATAGCGCAAAAATGTGTCAAAGCACGAGTACTTGTAGTTGTTGCCTTCTCTCTCACAAACACTCAAACGCCACCTCGATGCAATATATGGCTCGCGAGGCGATGGGGAAATAGTCAGTGTGAACGACCGTGCATGACCCAATTGCATGTCAGTGACTTGGAAACGCAAACGCAATTTTACAGCCGTACCAAAAGTCCGATATAGAGCGAGTAAACGGAGCAAATGCTAAGTGATATTAATTCAATTACTCTATTCGTTGAGAGGGATCTTTTTCATAGCAGGAACTCTATTTCGCGCGATTTTGACTACCTTCAAAGGAAAGGACATGGGATATATCCGCAGAATGTCTACAGAAAAGCATGTAAAATTCTTATTATTACAGTCAAAAATTAAGATTTTATTTATGAATTTTTTTTATTAGTCTCATTTTATAGATTTTTTTTTCTTCAATAGTGCTTCATAATCTTATCATTTCGCAAGAATTGACCCCAAATCTTACTAAATATTCATATAAGGCCTAAAAAAATTAAAATAAGAAATGACAATGATTTCTACAAATTCTGAAATCAAAATCATAAGCAAAATTACTGATCTCAATCGCAGATTCAATATCATTGTAATAAATAATAAAATTTTTGAAATTTATAATCAAAATCCTGTTACTCAATTTAATAATTTCAGAATGGTTAAGCAAATGTCTATCAAAATATCTGAAATTATTAACAATTGTTCGAAAAAATTTTAATTTTTTTTTTCTCATTCATTTCACTCGTCCGAAATTCTATCGCTACTGGACCTAATTGAACATCGAAAGAGTGTGCGTCTTCTCTCCTTGAAATAATTACTGTGTCGTATATAAGTTTCTTCAACTTTACGCAATACTTTTGATTTTAATTTGTGCGTTTTCTGTGCCCACTCTCCGATAGACATTGAACTGAAAAAAAAGCAGGCATGAGTGAGAGATAAAATGGCGATTATTCGCGCGCGCGAAAGAAGTGAATCGAGTGTCGTTGTCGAAATGCCCATCGCCATTGCATAACGAGGTGTTTGGTGCTGGGAGGGAAATTATCTCAAATTCCATTTGGCGAGAGAGACAAAGGCGACGTCGAATCTCACTGCACGAATATTCCATGGATGGTGTCCCAAATAGAGTTCAACCACTGTGACCTACTTGGCCGGTCACTGAACTCCAACTTCGAGGCACGATCACTTTCTATTGCGCACACTCGCCGACTGCATACGTCTTTCCTACTGGGTGAACGATGCAGAGTGGGAGGTGCGAGTGAAATGCACTGGTCATTTTGTATTAGAGTAACTGAGATGCCAAATATCCCTTCCCACGTCACACCTATCTCCATCTCCCTCACACTCATACCACTGAACAAGACAGACAGTAACCCAGTAGACGACATCATAAGGATACTCGATTAGAAACGCATGACACATCCTAGGCCAGTTACCCCCAAAAGTCCCACATTAAAATCTCCTATGAAATATTTCAGAAAATCACCTCAATTATTTCTCAGCGAAACGCAAACAAATTGACCAGAAAATGAAACTCCTATGTTGAATTGAATGCACTGATAAAGCACAATCGCTGTTTTTACTCATTCGATTTGATTGAGGTTGAAAGTGAATTTTAAATAGATAATCTCATTTATTTTATGCCTCGATGTGAACAATATTTTCGCAGAGAGAGGAGTTTTTTGGAGCAATCATCAAGCATTTTTTTTTTAGCACAAGAAACCAGTAAAACCCAACATTTATGAGATCTAAATACAAATTGAACTGTTTTTCCAACAAAAAAAAAAGGATCACAGTGAATCACATAGCCTAGAAAATTTTCATGAAATTTCGTTTTTAACGATAGTGATAGAGAAACAGATTGAAAATGGGCAGAAATACATTTAGAATTTTCTAGAAACCAATCTCAAACTTTCAGAGAACGCGCCAAATGATTCAATTAGGACTGCATAACCTCAAAAATTGTACTTGTTATATCCCAATATATAGTGCAAAAAGGACTCACCATCTCTGCTCATTCCAACAGCGATGCATTTCTTCAGCCGACAATACTGACATCTGTTGCGATTGATCCGCAGAATGCTGCACTGCTGATTTTTTGTGCATGGCCGATACTGGATCTTCTGCTGGATCGATCGCCGAAAGAAGCCCTGCAACCAAATAATCATACTTTCACAAAAAAAGTCTCCAACTTTCATTTTTGAGCGCACTGCGCGAATAATAAAACAAATAAAATATATTACATCAGTTTGAATATAAAAAAAAAGAAGTGGGAGACTGGACGCCATTTCTCCTATTTTTATCCACCAAAATATTCAGTAGAAAATGGGCTTTTCTGACGATTTTTGCGCGAAATGAACTGTCAAAATGACGTCAGACACGCAGATATTGTAAGTTGAAAAAAAAATCAATTTAATGGAATTCTCCATTGAAAAACAATGTAAGCGCGTGTTTTCGAGAATGAGAAAAATCAATTGAAAAAAACACGATAATAGTATATTAAAATGGTATAAGCTTTTCGATATGGATTTGTGCTAAATGTGACAGATCTAGCAGACTGTATTTGCAATACTTAAACAATGCTTGGAAAATTCGAGAATCTAGCACAAGCAATTTATTGGTTTGTAATTAAGGAGTGATTGTTGTTAGAAAAAAAAAGTTGAAAGAATGCATAGAGTGAATGCACTTTGGTGTTTTCAACAAGTTTTCAATCAATGCTAAAATTGTGAATTGAGCAAGTAATGTAAGCTAGATGTGAATGAACTCTAACTAGCTGTTAGAACTATAAAGAGCTTTGTTGAATGAAAACGGAGTTTAGCCAGAGTCTTGAAAGTTTGTACGAGAATCTTTTTTTTTTTCAATTTAAAGGTTCGTCACTGTAAATTTTGTAGATTTCTAAAAGACAGTTAGAATATATTTTTTAAGTATTGGAGCCTTGACTAATCCTTTCTATTACCCAAATAAGAAAAAAAAAACTTCCCAACAAAAATTAGGATCGCTTTTTCGAGATAACCTTTAATTATTTCACAAAATATCGGGTTTATATTTTTTATATAGATTGTAAAAGGGATTAAAGAGTAAACCTACATCTTCAGACAAGTTCTCGTCGAACTTTTTGCAGAGTTCTGTGATGTTATGACTCTCGGGGCAGTCGCTGTCGCACCCCGAATCACTGGGTCCTCCTTCCGAACTATCAGAAGAATCCCTACGTTGTGGCTCTTTTTCTGGTGACTCATCCTTAGTCTCCTCAGCCTCTCTCCTCCATCCAATTCGACTTTTCTTCCACGGACATTCCGATGTCCCTAGGACTCCTTTTAGTCTTTTTCTGTAGTGATGATGTTTGGCAGTTTGTGTCCCCAAAGGAGCTGCCTCCAGCATCTGGACGAGAACACTATGGGTGTCCTTAAGACTATCCTTCCTCTCGTCCTCATTCGTCTGTGGCGCCATCTCCTGCATTGCACAGCCCATGTCACTCGCTTGGTAACTCACAATCACTGCCCACTCACTGCACTATCACAATGCTAGCATCTCACTCGATCACTGGATCTCTAGTTCACTTCAGAGCGTCCAACAAAACGTGCTGTGCGCGCCTCAACGGTTCACTTGCAAATGACACGAGTCGCGACGTGAACACCACTTGCTCACTCTGCCAACAAGATAGTATTAAGCAACGCATACATTCGAAGGTCTTTTGGTGAACGGAATGATTGCATACTATTTATTTCGTTGAAACTTTCAGAGAAACTATAAAGTTTCACACAAGATAAAAGTTCTTCAAACAAAAAAAAATTTAAGGTTAATCATTGAATTTGACATTTCTGTGATGACTATAAGATATCTGAGTAAGCATCTTTTGGCCTGAAAGTAATTTGGATTTCTAGGTTAATTGCCCACGACATCAAGGAAAGAGTCATTGTTCTAGATTTTCTTTTACAAAAACAAAAAAAAATACACATTGTAGATACGTTGATGGTGACGTGAGATTTATTGGTATAGCTTAACAGATGTCATTGCCACTCTTCGTAATGTGCTATTTATAAAAATATTGTACGAATTCAATAGACAAGGTAGATAAGACCTAACTTCCGGGAAATTTGGCGATTTTTAATCGATTAAGAAGGATTTAACTTAATTTTTCAATCACTTTTGAAACCTTTTTATCACTCTTATAAGATAATTATTAATTAAGGAGCTTAGTAAAGCATACTACGTGTAAGATTAAGATGAAGTTATACGCGTAAGTTAATACGAAATGTTTAATTTTAGCTTTGTTTTCAAGATTATTTCTTAAATCGTGTTAGCATCTTCAAATCAAAGTTTTCTTGTTGGTGCCCTAGTAATCTCCATATTGAAACATTGCACGAAAACTTCAGTAGCGCTGCTCAATCTTTCATCGGCTACTTCGTTCACTTTACTCATTTCAACTTTATGTGTGAGTGAATCGCCCTTTTTCGCACACACTCTCCCACTCTTTCGCTCCCGAGTGGTTTCGTATGGAGGGGGTTCCTGTGGCACAGTACCACATGTATGTATGCGTGAAGGTTCAACGACCGAGCTGTGAGAAAAAGAGCACCGAGAGTTTGCCCTCGGAGTTATACAAGTGTTAGTGTCTCGTGACCTACTTTCCGTTCAACAACCTTATCGTCGAGAGTGAGGAAAGTGAGAGGAATCGCGATGGACATATCACACCGTCCCATTCACACAGCGTTGCAATTACTCGGGCTAGAATGAGACGCAATGCTGGTGCGAGTAGGATACATTCACGTGGACTTTCTTTTGTTTTTTCGCCTTACTATTTCGCGCTCTTTTTTCATCTTCTCTACGTGGATTCCCTCACAGCGTGATTGTGCAATCGCGAGAGAAAGAGAGAGAAATGCGGTGGAAATTCGCGCGGAGGTTTTTTGTCTTTCGCCTCCTTAAATGCATTTGGTAAGAAGTTGTCTCGATGCACCGTTACAGCGATTAGAAAAATCGTGAACTACCGCTCGTTCACCTCCCCATTTTGGTCATTGGCCTGTCTCTTCCATGGGAATCAATAGATTGAGGTTGCTTAGAATTAGAATTGGAGTCTGGAATATTCTATATGAAGGGTCTGTCAATGTTAAAATACGATGAAAATGCTATTTTTTTTTGCTACCTCTAGTGGCGGTTTATTGAACTCAGCATGATCTCTGAAAAGTTGTAAATTATCGCAAGATCTCTTGCAATTAGTTGCAAAACAAGCAAAGCATTACAAACTTTTTCTTTAAATTGAAGGGTTTGTAACGTTGATATGGGTTATCAAGTAGAGGTTAGATTGAGAATTACATATGAGAGCTTTATTCATGACTAAGTTTAAGCTTAATCACAATAAGGGCCTTGATAGACCTGAGGATTAACCGACAGACGGCTTAACGTAATTATATTAGAAATAATGGGTTTAGTGCATTTTCATCATTTCCACTGAGTCGTCTCTCGGCTTAAGTCGTAAATGTGTCTAGGGCATAAGTATATAGATTCAAGATTACCAATACTTGATATTACAAGCTTAAACTTCTTAGTGTTTCAATTTATAATAAAATTAAAATAATGAAACTTTCGTTAATGCCAAGTTTAAAAAAAAAAGCCATTCATTACCCATTTTACAAAGAAGTTATTAAACATTTTAAAAAGTTAAGAAGAAAAATTGAAGTTGGGACTTACACTACTTCGCGAAACATAAGAATAAATGCTTAAAATATTAAGTTTTTGTCAGTAAAAAAATTAAATCTTCCAAATATTAATTTAATTTATATGATAATAAACATTTAAGATGGTTTCAGGAAAAATGAAAAACTCTTTTTGTATTTTTTTCCAAAACCCCGATGACTGTCTTTAAAGATCTGAATTTTTCAAATTTGATTTTTTACTGATAAAATTTAATATTTCATTTTTGATTTGGACAGTGTTGCCTATATTAAACCTATTTCTGGTTTATTTCTGTAGTATAGTAGTACAATGAATATTCATTGGAAATTCTCTTGAGAGGATGCACAGTATTTTCCCGCGTAATGGTGCATCGGGGTTGTTCTCTCATACCCCAAAAAAAATTTCTTCGGCGCCCATTGACCCGATTTCAGCGAGCGATGACGTCAGTACGATTTCCGGGACGAGGACGTTGAACCATAAGCCTCCCCTGCGTCCCGGGCGGGAAGTGGGGAGTGCGTAGGGGTGCTGGGATAGGTGCGAGTGAGACACTAAAAGGTGAATGACCGAAGTGTTCCATATCCAACTCATACATACTGAGTGGCTGCACATGCCTGCATCTGCTCTCATTTAGCTTAAGAATGAGATAGAGTCATTGGGAAGGAAGGAGTACGATGGATTTAACTTTAAATTGGCACATGACAATCCACTCACCCCATTTGGTGACACTATACCCCACCGTCCTCTCCACACAAAATAATATATATATATACTGGCTTTCGCAACCCAGCATGGAAATTTTCGGAGAGAAATTGAAGCTGTTGCACAATGGCCTGTGTAAGATTGAGCTAGCAATGAAGAAAAAGTGGCACCGCTTTCATTGGCTTCCGTGTTATGTAAAGGCATTTTCATTTCACCCAGAGGCTCAGTCAAACGGTTAATGAACTCATGAGGGAGTTTTTTTGTTCTTGTCAAATTTCAAAATGGTAATTTAATGACAAGGCTAATTGAAAAGGGACGCTATTTTGGCCAGATTGCAAATGAAAAAAAAACCCATTAATTAGTCATTCTCCTCAGATTTGGGTCAAATTTGCGCTACAATATCAGTAACTCTACAATTACTCATCAAACCCACCACTTTTTTTTGTCAACATTCTTATGGCACAGATACTCAATTCCTGGTAATTCCCGCCAAATAATATTCTAACTATCATAAAGCTAATCCATGTGACTTCACTATTAAAAATTTCTGAGAAAGAGCGCATAAAACGTGATGAAATCACAGAGAAATGCAGAAAGATTGTTCAAATTTCAAATACATGTATAGGAGTTTCTCTCCTGGGGATAAATCCCACCCCAATTGACGTCATTTCGAGAAGTGTCAATGACCGGTTAATAGGTCGGGTCACCTGTCACTCCAAAATTTCGGGGGAGGTTTTCTTCGCATGTAGTAGTGTTGTTTCCCCAAATATTTCTCACACATAGCACATCAAAGGAGCCAAGAAAACATCTTCAGAAAGTAAGGAAAAGGTGATCATTTTCAGAAAAAAAATTATTGCAAAAAGATATTGGCTGGTGTGTGAGGGTGCAATGACCCCTGGTGGCTTTTCGGGCGCACACATACACAAGTTGCACAGAGGTGACCTATATTTTGCCGAGGTCTCCCTGGCCACCGCTCGTGGCGCTGCGAGAGGTCACTGCACTCGACGCGAGCGACACCACATCGTCTCCCTCTTTTTTCGCGCCAAACCACACATTTCGCGCCAATTATCATAACTGCGCATGACGAAACACTCAAGATGCTCACAGAGACAATACCCAAGCATCCGGACGATGACCCCCTGGACGAAATTTGCAGCTCATTCAACACAAAGAGTTGCAGCGCGCCAATTTTCCATCATTACATACTCTCTACAACAGCATGGTCTTTAAATCAACCAAGAATTGACACAATACATTTTTTTTTTTGAAGAAGAAAAAACCCCAACAGCAAAATCATAAAAAAAAGGATTGATATTCTTTGTTTCTGGTAAGACACCTTAAATAAGGACTACGTAACATCTAATGTCGCATTCAACTATCAAATTCAATGCTAAATAAAATTTGGATAAATCATAGCCGAAAAGAGTGTAACATATTTTTCCATAGAAGAGATCCTAAGATCTCCATACCTCAATAAGTGTAAATAAGATGGAGCGAGGTGAACGACATAAGCAACAGATGATAATCGCGCGTCAACGGGAACTTCGAGTGTGAATAACCCCGCGAGGAGGCGCTCGCCCATTATTCAAGCAAGGTGACTCAAGGGAGCACCTCGGAAAAAACGCGATCGAGTCGCGTGAACGTGAATGAGTGTGCCTTCTTTTTTTTCGGTTAATTCTTTCCACGCAGGGGGCAAATTGGGCCTCACAAACATAAAAATGTGCTAATGTTACGAATAAGAAAGAAAAGGTCGTCTTTTCATGTTTTCTTCTAGAAATGTTTGATAGATCTTTTATCTGTAATGTTACTTTCTGACTATAAATAGTTCTATATTCTTGACTGAAAGAAAGCAGATTTAATCAACAATGCCAGATTAGCGATTGGTTTTTCGATAAACTTAGCCATTTTGACATCTAGCCTTAAATCTAGCACATATTTTATATAGGATTAATTTTGAAAACGCCGAAATAGATAATATTGTGAAGTTTGCTGCACTTTAACCTAAAGTCTTAAATATATTTTTTCCATTTTGAAAATAAAGTTTATTTATCGGCGAATATACATTTTCAACTTTCACTTCAATTTGTGCATGCATATTTTAAGCTTAAAGTTTTATTTCAGACTTGAGAATTATGGGAAACTGGAGCAGTAGTAAACATTGGGGAGTCGTAAACACTGAGTTTTATTTCTACTCCATTTGGATTTAAGTCGACCATTTCTCCAGTTAAAAATGATCCCTATGGTATTTATAAAATCAAATAGTTCTCGTCCTCTGAAGTTCAATATCTAATTGAAAAATGGCAGTGTTTAAAACTACCCCATGTTTACTACTGTCCCAGTTTCCCCTACTCTAGAATTCTAAGGCAAAGAAAACTTTAAAAAATTAACTTAAATTTTAGATGTCAAAATTAAATAGCTTCTCTTTTTATTAAAAGCTAAATGACGCATTAAATATTACAAATTCATAAATTTTGCCAGTAACTATGGGCTTAAATGATTCTCAAGATCTTAATCAGGTTTTGAAATGAAAAACACCCCTAAAAAGTTGTTAAATCAAAAAGGAAAAAAGGCAAACGAAAGATTAATTTCAGAAATTAATTTGATATGCAATACAAACCTTGATATTTACATTTTATCTTGAATAATGTTCAAGTTTTTCGAGCTTCATCCAAAGGCTTAAAAAATGATGTTTCTCGCTTTAAATTTCAGATTTTAAACAGAACTTCTAAATTGAGTTATATGTTTTAGTTATCTATCAAAAGATGTAGGGGAAACTGGGACACCACCAAACACGGGGTAGCACCAAACACTAATTTTTATTTCTAAACTACTAGGACTTTCCCTATCATTTCTTCAGTGAACAAGTATCCCTATAGCGTCTATAAATTTCTATAAGTCTTGTCCTCTGAAGTCGAATATCTGATTAAAAAATCTCAGTGTTTGGTGCTACCCCGTATTTGGTGGTGCCTTAGTTTCCCCTAAAGCTTATTGGTTTGTCAAATTTACTTATCAATTCTAAGATATAGATATTAAAGTTTTAAGATAAATATTAAGTGTTGAAGTTTTCTTATTATAACTTAAAGTCTAACTTTGTCTATTTCAATCTCTTTTAAAAAAAAATTGTATTAAAAGTTGAAGAAATCCTCGCGACCACCTTTAAAATTAAAGAAATTTAAAAGGAGTTAATTGTGGAGGAATAATTGTGAGGTTTACTACTTTTACGCTTTGAGGTCTCATGTAAAGATTAAACATTTGAAGATTTATCTTAGAATTGAGGGATTAAGCAGTTAATGAGTAAAATTTCTAAATTTAATTGATTTTTGTCAAAAACAAAAGTTATATTTGTTTAGTGATAAGGCTTTATGATGATTAAAAACGATTTGTGTCGATTCATTTAAAAGTGATGGCAAAATAAATTCTTCTGGATCCAAACACTACAGATTTTCTTTAACTTGAAATTGATAATTAATGAAAAATCCAACTTTAGTTTTAACCAAAAAAAACGTGCTAAACCGAAAAGTGTTTAGTTCTTAGAAAAGAATCTTAAGGATCACTATTTTAAGAGTTTTTGATATTAATAAAAACCAAAGATGTCTTCTAAATTGGCTGAATGTATGTTGTATAAAAATTCTTTACACTTTCTCTAATAATCTTTTTTATTGGATTATCAAAACTGCAATTTTCTTTGAAAAATTAAGAATCCAATTCCCATATCTAAGATTTGAATTCAAAAATCGATAATGGGTTTTTATGTTATCCAAAAACAAGAAAATTTGTATTTTTACTATAGAGTTCAGATCAATAATGGCAAGGATTGGGTTTTCGCTAAAGAATAAGCTTTTGAATATCTAAAACAATATAATGGATACAAAGATGTAAAGAGGTTTTCCCAAACCACAGAAATGAGCTAAATATAGATGACGACGTTTTTTGTGGAGGACCACTTAAAAGGAAAGTGGGTGACAATATTCCTTTGCGAGAAAATTGTGTTATGGGGTGAATCGATATTTCTATGCTATTGAAAACAAATTCCTCCCCTTAGGTCATTGACCTTTTCTCACCCCCAAACACTGCTTCCCCTATACTCCCCAGTTTCAGCGAATTAGAGAGAGGGGTTGTGCGACAAGGAGAGGAAGATTTCCAGGGGAGGCGAATGACATACATGTCATGTTAGTTCATCGATTGGCCACGCGGATGATGTGAGGGTTCAACGGCCCCACGGAATCCGTGTCTTGAAAATATATGTAAATATACTACAATGTGACTGTGTAATAAATAAATTATTTCAATAATTCTCCGAAACAGATTATTCAGCGACACTCGTGACACCGTTACTTTTATTATGTTTCACTATTTTGTGGCATTTTACACTGAGATTCTTCACTTCTTTCCCTTGTTTTCTTTTTTTTTTTCTTCTACCTTTACCTCAGCTTCGCGCGTGTTTTTCAACAAACATCGCGATTACTCAATCCTCTTTCCACGGAATCTTGTGGTTTTACACAACATTTACCATTTCTGGATATTGTTTGCAAAGTTTTTTTTTGGAAATAGTGCCAATTGATAATTGTTTGAATTAGATAAACTTCCAAGATGTTAGAATAGTTTTTTTTTTGTAAAAGATATCATTGTCTTCATATTCTGTTCGTAATCCAAACATTTTCAAAAGGATTTTGAATTAGAAGTGGTTTATTGAACTTAGAACGTTGTTAGATTTTACATGTTTGGTTTTTAACCCTTCATATATGAAGGGTATTATTCAAACTCAGGTGACACCACTATGGTTGTTCCTGGGCTTCTGTCCCCGAAAGCACGTATTGCTGTGGAGTGAGTCACGTTTGTTCTTTCTTCGTTAAATATGCAAAAGGTAGTCGATTATGCAATGCTAATCCGTCACGTGATTCATACGGCGCGATGTCAACGGCCGACACGGGTCCGGAATTCGTGGGGGACTATCAATGGCGTCGGCATACGATTGATACGAGCAGTTTTTGGACATTTCTCTTTCGATCTCTGCCGTCACAAGAGAGTCCACACACCCATGTAGTGGCAGGAATCGTGCGAGGGGCACATTCCGTGGCAATTTGGAGAAATAACGAAAGTACCGCACAGTGCAATGACTTCTTGTAGCATACACAACATAATAGGAGTCGCACAAAATGCGGAAGAATCATTTTAAAGCCAACTAATAAAGCCAACACACAAATACTCCTATTCATCACTTTTACATTATTACTCATTCCATCTTTTGAGCACATCTCACGCCACTCTGCCACAAAACAGACGGACTTCTGTGCTAAAAAAAAAATGTAGGCAGATATGTCGCAAAAAAAGATGGATTAGTATTTGATTTTGCTCCCTTTTGACAGTTACCTAACCCTAAAATTCAAATTGGACTCTAACCTGAATGCTTTTTGCTAAACAAAAAATCTGATACATTAATTCAATATTACTCATAAAAAAAAAATAGTAATCTAACTAAATCCTTCTCTAAAATCCCCCTTTGATGGATCCCTGCATCAAGAAGAAGAGCTGACGCTCACGAAACGTCACATTATTTCGAGAAACGGGACATTAAAACAGAACATTCCTCTGTTGAATCAGTTCGTTGCCCTAGTTTGACCTCGCGCGCTTTATTATTGCAACTTGGCGCGGCGCACTATCTACACATAGTTATTTACTATCGAGCTATGTGGTGGATGAACTCTTGCACTCTCGCGAACATTCGCCCCACAATCCACAATCACCATTTTACTCTAATGTTCCTTTTCAAAGGGCCGGTTAGAGAGGTTATTTAAACTCAGTTACACTTTAAATTTAACAAACTTTTGACAATTTGAAAAATGTCAAGTGTTTCCTTATATGCATTTTTTCTAATTTGGCAACCAATACTTGACATTTCTAGGATTGTTCGCCAAAAGAGGTTTCAAGTGCTCTTCAAGCACTAAAATAGATTTTATCCAATTTCTTCAGAAAAATCCTTTTACGTTAAAATGTCAAGAAAATGAACAAAGAAGAAGAAAAAAACCTACATAACATAGTTTTCGTTATAAGAATTTACTCCAATCATTCTGAGTCTAACAAATTCATAATGCAAAAGATAAGAAAGTACAATAAGAAATCCTTCTGTACGGAAAACACCATCCTTATCGCACAACCAAAGAGATCTTGTGCAAAAAAAAAAAGACCCATACATATAGCATATATCTCGAGGAAGGCAACGAGCTCAATTTAGAGCAAACAATCCCCCATGAAAATTGCATCTCTCTAGCGTTCGTCGACCCCAAAATGTGCAATAAAAGAGTTACCCGAATTGTTCCATTTTCAAGATGCAAGCTGTGATTTTGGAGCGCCTAGTGGCGCTTCTCTGAAGCTCAGCTTTTGTTTTCTCACTTACGAGTTCGGGTCGATGCACTGCTATTTAGGCCATCAACCCAAATGAGAGAGCGGGAGAGAGAGGTGGCTCTGCCAGTGACTCTCCAGATGCGAACACAATTGAACTCTTTCGAGAGCGCGCCAATCTCGCGAATCTGGGACAAGCCAGAGCACGTCCCCGGACGCACCTCACCCTTCTCTGAGGACTGCTCTGAGGAAGATCCAACGAATTATCTTCGGAAGAACTTATTTGAACAAATGATAATTTTCTTTATTCTACTTTTTACTAAATAAGAAATTTTGAATATTACCCTATTTTGAGGTTACGGTTAATAAATTTATTTGGCACGTAATTCATCATACATTCTTTTATTTGTTAGGCTTTTAGTGGAAAAAAAAAACACAAATTACAAATAAATAGTCCCCTGTGCTTGAGGCAAAATACAATCATTTATTTCCCTCTCGAGACTTCCAATCCCCAACGGTCCTACCCAATACATCCCTCTCATGGCTATTTTAATCACGAGAATAGAATTGAAAATGTCAAATTTCATCCAACTGATGTATCGCAGCAAGCCACTGTGTAAATCTCAATTTTCTGCTCCAGTTTTCCTCATAACATCCCAGATTTCCCCTCAATGGCTCCTGGGTGCAAAAAAGCGCGTCCCAATTGTTGGATATTTGGAAATGGAAAAAAGGGGGCGCAGATGTCGGGAGCACTGGGCGATTATATAATGTGTCGGTATGTGGGGAAAAAGTGTGCGATGAGGTCAACGTCTTGAGGGGAACCACGATTGCGGTCAATGCACGCCAGAGAGCGTGAACCTCGCAATTCCCCCGAAGGTGGCTCTGATGTAACACACACACACATACACATTAGACATTGTACTCGTTCATTGCACTCTGACGCATGGATGACGTCATTCTCCCACCCCACATTCGTTGTCTTGCTCACTCAACCCCATCGACCATTTGGATGGTGTGAGTATGAAAGAGACAAGCAGTCAGCAAGGTTGCATGACCTGTTTTCAGTGCAAAAGCAGAAGAATCGGGTGATGGCCTGTCGACAAGTCATGGGCTTGCACACAGAGCCATCTGCGTCACCAAAAAAAAAAACAATATTTTTACAGAGATTTTCCACCTCTCCAAATTAACCCAATTTTTTATTGCCCAAAAATTTCCCAGGACTCACTGAAGTCCACCGACCAAATAAATTCATCCTGCAATTGCAGTGTATATATTCAATAAAGGTATAGCAGTATAAGAAGCTGAAATTGGCCAGAGTGCATCGACCGGGCATTGTATTCTTCAGCAACCTTCTCGTTCCATTGACTCGACACAGGAAAAGTTCTCACACGCGATAGGGTCACTCGGGCCCAACATTCCAGCCATTTTCTGTGCTAAATAACACTCGGACAGGTAAGTGACTTTTATTTATCTTAAAACAAAATTTTTCAATTGTAAGAGACTCTGCTAAAAAAAATAAAGGGTTTCAAAAGGGAGAACAGAAGGAAGGTCTTAAATTTAATGATCGTCTGATGAGTAATTGCGAGAAATTCTACAGAATTCAAGCAAATGAGAGAGATGAGATGGTTCAAAAGAGTTATTGCCCTGAAAATGATGCGCAAGAATCAAGGGAATGATTGTATTCCGTTTCGCACAAGAATTTTATAGCAGAAATTGTTTGGCAGGATTTTTGGTATATCAAATTATGTTAAGTTGATGATAATAATCGCAAATAATTTTCGCCTTAAATTATGAATATATTAAAAAATTGAAAGAACATTAGAAAGAACATTTGATTATGTATGCTTTGCATTATGTTTTCATTCAAACAAATCGTCACGCTTCCAACAGTCAGTGTTATAACTTCATTTTAGGGACGTTCTGTGTTTTACACATTCAAAATCAATGGTAATTATGAGATTCTTAATTATCTCACCAATTCCGCATTATCCAAAAGTTTTTTTTAATTGCAAATACGTTTTAAAATATATTTTTGTTGAAATGAAAAAAAAGTGAATTTATAATATTTGCAAAGAATCCTAATACATTTGATGTTTACTAAATTTAATGAGTTACGACAAAATCATACTGAATTTTCCTGTTCTAATGAATAATATTTGGTCAGAAAAATTGGATTTAAGTTAAGAATTTTAAGGATTTTTTAGTTCCCAAAGCTACATAAATATGTACTTATACTTAGCGCTTAATATGGGAAATGTTTGAATATATGCAAGGGTTATGCCAAGTTGAATAAAATTAGCTTTTATGAAAAATTGTCAAAAAAAACGTTAACAATAATTGCTTTTAGAACCAAAAATTGCCTTTCAGATTTTAATTCATGCACACTAAAACTAAAACTAATTCAGTAGTTTATTTTTCAAATGTTTAAAGTTTCACTTAATCTGAAATAAAAAAAATATTAAAAATTTCTTATTCTGACTTGATAATTGACGTTTCAGATATTTACAAAAGTTTGTAATTTAAAGAAATTAAAGATTTTTGTGATCTTTAAAATTAAAGTCAACAAAAAGAAGTTTTACATTTCGATCGCTCAGAATAAGGAACGAATAACTCGCAGTAGGCAAATTTTACAGGAGAGCGATTTGAAGCTGAGATTTTACATGCAAAGTATATAATTTTTGAGATTTAAAATTTCTATAACTTTGAAAATAATTATCTTTCAAGTATAATATTCACATGGAAGGTGGAGGATATAAAGAAGTATCCAAACATATTTTTTTATACTTTAAAATAAAAAAGTTCTTTAATTAAGAACTGGAGAAAAGCTTTGAAATGCTGATTTAAACTTAAAGTTAAAAACTTATCTCAGATGTGAGGGAAAAATCATAAATATGCAGTACAACAAAATGAAAATCTTTTTTTTTCGGGATTGAAAACGATGAGAACTTTTTTTTTCTTACGCCCTTCTTAACATATCTCCCGAAGTAAATTATGGTCCATCATGTCGAGTTTCTGAAATATCTATATTAATGAAGAATTAAGAAAAATCACTCAATTTGGGTAATCCATTACATAGTTAAAAGCGAAAGGTATGTTTCCATTATTAAGTTAAGCTTTAATGAGCCCTTCTGGATTTTATAATTAATGTAATGGTCAATAAATTATTTATATAATTTATTGGTATGGTCTTGAAGTGTTTATAAAGAAACATTCAGATAATTCAGGTGTATTTCTTATCAAATGTGGAATTATAATATTATCGACAGTCGATTATGAGAATTAGTTAGATTGTATGCTTATCGATAAATAAGATAAGAATCGATAAATATAGACATTGTCAAATTTATAGTATCGTTAATTACAAATAATAGATAAAGTTAAAGATGAGTTTACGTATATTTGCCGTATCCCTAATAGTAGTCCTTATAAGACAGTGCATGACTGTCATATTGTCATATAGGTAAGTGTCGTAATAAGTGAACTGTTAATTATATAAAACTGACATTCGCTTCATATCTATCACTTTTTGGTTTAACGATTTTATAGTTTCGCTAAGTTTTTTTCTACTGATTTGTTATAAAAATATATTTCATGTTCTCTGAAACCTATTAAATAAGTTTGGCTGTTCCTTTCTAACTCTTATACGGGCTTCAAACCTAAGGCTTAGCCATAAACTTAACTTTTTAACTGCTCGAACTCTAAGAGAGAGCAGTTTTAACAATCGTGTTTTTTTTTATCAGCCAAGAATTTTTGGTAAATTTGACTTAAGATTGGATTATTAAGGGTAAATATGTCTGACAATCTATTACAATCTGAAAGACCAATAAATTTGGTTGCTATTTAGGATTTTGAGACCTTCGAGAACTGGGCTAATCCTCTAGTCTGAAGACCGCTTTATTGATGTTTTATATCAAGTATTTGTCAATACTTGCAACCTTTTCATCCGTGTTACAACACTGCTTACTCCTACAAGTGACGCTGACAACTATTCTTAATATTTAATACTATTTTTTTTTGTTTAAAAGTCCAGTCAAAATTCATTTTAAAAACTCATTTTTGAAAATGTCTTTATACGGGCTTCAGACCTAAGGCTTACCCATCCAGCTTAACTCCTCTAATTCATAATCAGGCACGATTTTTTAGGAAATTGGTATTTTGAATTGGATATTAAGGGCAAATGATCCATTTGATTTTGAAAAATCAATAAAATTCTTTGTTATTTATATTTTTGAGACCTCAGGGAACTGGGCTAAACCACCAGTCTGAAGCGGGCATTAGAGTGTAGGTTTTCCTTTTTTTTTCTACAAAATGCGCCTTTGCACTCTTTTCTATGGCAATATGAAAAAAAATATTGCTTCAGTTTGCTGAAATTTTATACTATTTCCTAAAATCTCGTTATTAAAAAAACAACAACAAACTATCGAAACTACCCACTTCTTCTTTTCCCTTTTATCTCAATTCCATTCAAGAAAAAGGGTTTAACGTCTCAATCAAATGATTAAATTGCCGCTTGGATAAAAAAAAACGTGTCTGGTTTCTTTCCACAGAACTCCTCGCCTCTTTTGGTGTCTATTTTCTCCTTCATTCCTCCTCCAGACGAAGGAAAAAAATAGACCCGCGTTTTTTTTTAGGGAACTCTAGACAGACTCTTGTTTTCCCTTTCGATGCTATTTGAGCCGTTTTTATAGACAGATGATTCGTGAAAGGGTGAACACGACCAGGCAATTCCAAAGGAAGTAAGTCTGAATTGTGGGTGAAAATGTATAATGAAGATGTTTTCTTCGCATTTTTTTTTTTGAGTAGAATTTTTTTTTTGCAAAGGGTTGATTGTTTTTTGCAGGCTTTAAAGTTTTTTTTTGGCGATTTCTATTCCCACGCCAAAGGTTGCGAATGTAAAAATCGCCAAGCGGTAGGCAACCCGTCAAACAACCAACAATCTCCCGCGATTTTTCAAACAAATTTTTCTGCGATTTCTTTTTCTCATTTGTTACTTCAAGGACGACATATTTAAGCTTAGCATAAATTTCTGGATAAGCCACCCTCTACTGGGGAAACCATGCTTGCTTCACTTGACTTGAGTGCATAACCTAAAAAATTGTGGCGTAAAATCTCCAAAATGATAATTTTCTTTTTTATTATGAGTCTTAGTGCTTCTTTTTTTTGCTATTCGTGTTGTTTTTGTGTGTTTTTTTTTTTCAATGTTCCCTGTTAAAATTCTAAAATAGAGATATATGTGTGGCTCAGAGTAAAAGTTGAATGATCGCATTCAATGTCAATGCGTAGTCACAAGAGGCACCAATCTATTTACTTTTAAAATACCATCTCACTCTATCAGAGTGTCCAAAATAGCGAAAAATAGAGACAGAAAATGCCTGACTATTTAACCTTCTCTCGACTTTTGTGTATTTTCATCTCTCCCCACCACCATCGCTATTTTCCTTGTCATTTTCGTTCTATTTTGAATAGGAGATACCCTCCCGAAAATTACCATGTTTCAAATATATATAATATATATATACATTATAAAAATTCTCACAAAATGGTGATTTTGCCCTCAAATCGCAAGTTCATGGCGAGTCAGCCTGTTTTTCTCTGGAGATATTTTGATGCCGCGCAAAATCATCTTAATTTTTTTTTGGACAAAAAGGTGAAATAAGGTGATGCTAAATGAGACAATCTCCAATCAAAATACGTCAAATTGCATTTGTCATAACAAAAAAAATGTCTACTGAGCTAGTATTTTTTGTCTGTTTGACCGCCATATTTGAAAGTTAAATGGCAGTTTTTACTATATGGGATCATTTGCCGGAAGTACCATATTCCACGTAAAAATGACTCGAAAAATTGTGTCATTGAAGAAAAGTCACAAAAACGTACAAATTCTATAAGTACTGTTGTGACAGAAACCCAAATGATATTTCATCAAAAAACCCGGCAGTTGCGAGAGCATTTTTTTACGGAAGGAAATGTGACTGTCAAGGTGTTTTCAGCCATCATGGATCTTGCGTGTGTCCACCCTCGGTCGCTTTTCGCGTTCTTCCGCGAACAAAGTCGTCCTTGAACGCACTTGAACTCAACCAAAATCGCACACAAACACGCTTATAGAGGCAATCAAAATGATCACACTTAATCACCTCGAATTTATTTACAATTCGAAGGCGAAGAACACACCGAAAAATTTATGTATATGGGATTCTAAAAAGACGCACTATTTGGCTAAACTCAAGCGTTTTAGGAGAAAAAAAAAGAAGAAGAGAGTTCAAGGTTCTCAAGAGATGTGTCAACATGCGGGAAAAAGAATAAAAAGAAGCAGCCATTTATGGGCTTCTTTTTATTGCAAAAGGGGCCACAATGATCTTGAATTTCATTCTCCCTGGGATCAAAAGAAAGAAGCAGGAAATTTGAACACGTGTTGTGCGAAAAACCTGCATTACAAAACTGTCTGGAGGTTCAATTTAAGGGTGAATATCATTCACCCCATTTCAGTGGATCATCTTTCACAGATATTGCGCGTCTTTCTCGTCTCATTTCTAATTGAAATTCAAGTAAAAATTCATCATTTCCCCCCAATTAACCTCAGAAATAGTACATTTAAGCTTTTTCAGAGTCACGAAACTCTACTTCCGATGGAAATACCTCAAAAACTCTTGAATAATTCAAGTAGAACCACTAATTTTTAAAGGAGGATTGACCTAAAAAGTTAATTGAGAATATCTTCTTCATGGAGAAATGGCGTCCCGTGTATTAAAATTTTAAGGGATAAAAAAAAGTCTAACTTACCTTGCAACCCTCGCAAGAGTGGACGCCGTAATGGAAACCTGATGCCTTGTCACCACAAACTCGACATAAAACTGTCGTCCCGTCAAATTCTGCAAGGAAAATAGGACAATTAGACAAGGTCTGCAGACAATCTGACGACAAATCGTTGCTTGCAACGACCGTTTTCTGCATTTCAAAAATACTTTTGAAAATCATATTCTACAAAATCATATTCCGATTTTAAATTTCGTGGTTTTACAATAAAATTTTGAAGTATCACAAATATGAAAAAGTAATTCACATTTCTATCCTAAAATTCTTTAAGGCTATTTTCGACAATTTTTCTAAGTAAATAACTCATAAATCACAATTTTAACATAATTTCCAGAGAAACTATTTTCATAAGTCACCCGAAAACTCATAAATTGATACTGCCAGTCAATAATTTGAAATTCCACATTATCAAAACATAACTTTTCCCATCAAAAACCAACCAGAAACCTGCTCTTATGCATATTTTTCTGTGCAATAACACGTCAAAATATAGTTTAGTGGGCACTTTTACTTTCCTGAACATATATTAAAAATATCGAAAGTGACTTTTAACTCGCAAATATTCGAAAAAAAAAACTTTCATCAACCTGAGATAAATTTGAAAGTGTTTTAAAGACATGACTTTTACTTTTCACTTGCAAATTATCTTGTAACTATTGAGATTTTGGTTGAATTTCAGAAAAATGCTGATTAATTGAAATTTTTAAATAATCTTTTACAATCTAAAAAAAGATTTTTTTTTTTTTGGAAAATGCCAAAAAATGTTCTATTTATTAAATATTGCAGGGAATTAATGGAAATTTTTCATAAATGTCCGGAAATATTTCATTGGTCTCTTGACTACACTACCTTTTGGTTATATAAGCGAAGCACTGGTGCCTTTTATCTCATTTCCTCTCGTATAGTATCATGTGAGATTGTGGAGAAAGTGCGCTCCCCATCTCACTCAGACGGAGTGGATAAGGTGATGTGTCGAAAGAGAAATTAACCCACTTTCTTCCATTTCTCATCTCGCTCATCTCGTTGAGCACGCGCTCCCCGCGAGAGCGAGAAAAAAAGAGAAAGGGGCGCCGATCTGCAATTTTTCGTTTAAAGTGAGAGTGAGCGAGTTTTGACAGCTGTCGTGGGAGCGTGAGAACTTTCTCCATGACTTCCGAAGGACATGTCTAGGGTGGATGTCCCAGAAGACAATTAGAAATGATAGGTTATTTAAAGGGTGTTGAAAATAAATTTTCAAAGTAACTTCATTTCTCAAATTTAAACCTCTCACTCTCTCTCTCTCTCTCTCTCTCTCTTTCTCTCTCAATTTTCCCAACAAATCACGATCATGAAGTAATGTAAAAGAGCTAAAGACAACGGAGAAAACATTACAGAGCATTGAACTCTGATGATCTCTTCGGAAGAATCTGAAGACGTGTCTTGAGAATACTCTTTCTGCAAGAATTCCTTGGTATACTCTCATGGAGATCACAAAAGAATTTTTTTTTCTATATGACTTTTGGTGGGTTCATGGATAAACTTACAATCACGATTACATTAACTTTCTCCAAAAGAGAACAAAAGTCTGACAACAATTATGATTTTTCTTCTACTTCTTCTTCTTTATTTTACTTTTACGGCTGTCGGATTCAAATTAGATCCATATAGCCAGAAATTATGATTTTTCAAAGTTTCTGTTTTCTATAAGTGTTCATGGGGCTCATTCCTGGATGTAATGATAAAACTCACCGAAAAATATTACTGAAAGTCCAACAGAATTTCAAAATCAATTATTTTAAAGAATTTGATAAAAGATATTAAATCATAAATTTGAAGGACATCAAAATCATTAAATTAATAGTTAAAATAAATTGATTGAAAAAACATTTTGCAAAATAAAAATCAAAGATTGCAATTTACCTTTTCCGTTGCTATGCTTTTAAAATTTCATCCAATTAAAAAAAAATGTTAGAAAAAGTTTTAGGAGATAATTAGGAAAAACTACTAAACTACTAAAGTATAGGATGAAATTACTAAAATATATTAAACATAGGAATTTAAAAATTTATATTTTTAATCAATATGTAAAAACAGTATTTGTTTTTTTTTTTTTTGAAAGTCAATTAGAAACATTTGTTTCACTTTATTTGCTTACTGTAGTGGTTAGTCTCAAAAGTTGACGAAAAACATACAAACAAAATTTAGATCATCGAATTTCGTCATCGTATATTTGATTTGAGCTCTCAAACCACCTGACCAATACCACATTTGTCTTTGTAAATTTGTTCTTAACCGTCAAAAAAAAATTAAAGATCACTTCCAGAGAAACCTGTTGATATTCAATTTGCTCTTCAAAGTGACCCAAGTGTCAAATACAAACTAACAACTGGGTGTATTTAGTTATATTTTTCTATTTTCTCAACCATAGCAACAATTTTCTTAGTTAGATCTTGTGATTTCCACTTTGGCGTAAAGATGATCGTAGGACAGAATCAATAGGATTGGATGATCATTTACCTATGTTAAGTTCGGGTTCTCCCAATGAACTCGCAACAGTAGGTTCCATTACCGGAAAAGGTCGGGTGTATTCGGGAGTTTCTGGCCGTGGTGGCGCTACGATCACTTTACTAGGACATGCCGGGACACGGATCACGGCAGTCGCTATAGATGAAGGCTGTGCCTGATGTGAACTGTCCGGTGACATGAGCATTTTGCGCGATATTCCACTCTTTTTTTTGAGTTGATCTCAGTTAAAGATCACACTGTCCATTGATCACCCACAGTCCGGAAGTCACTGTCGATTCCCAAAAAATTAACGTGGGAAATCTCTAAAAATCACAAATTTAGCCCCAGGCAAAGAAGGAAAAACTCTGTGTGGGCTGGATGGAAAAACCGTCTGATTGCACGAAATTCTAAGCAACACACGATCGACACTTTCGTGGCTGGCGCAGTGAAAGGAAAATTTGTACTGTGTGTTGGCACTGAAAACAGAAAGCAAGAGACGCAATATCGCCACCGCACACAA